>NW_018408313.1:22851-147742 GCF_002113885.1 Mizuhopecten yessoensis
ATGGTAACGAAATGGAGGCCTCTGATTGGTCGAAATTTAGTTGTTTTCTGATTCTGCCCAAAACTGGCACATAAGGGTTTCAGGGATTCCGAACACAATGATAACAGTTTCGAAAAGTTCAGTTGCCATGGTAACGAAATGGAGGCCTCTGATTGGTCGAAATTTAGTTGTTTTCTGATTCTGCCCAGAATTGGTACATAGGGGTTTTAAGGGATGCCAAACACAATGGTAACAGTTTCGAAGGGATCAGTTGCCATGGTAACAAAATGGAGTCCTCTGATTGGTCGAAATTTAGCTGTTGTCTGATTTTGCCTATGTTCCTAAGTCCAACAGGAGTCGTTTGGGGGACTAATCTGTAACGGCCATCCGTTACAATTATTACTAGTTATTATTATTATCATTCCGTGCAGATTTGTAATTTCGTCAGAATGATTAACCCTCAACTCACGTATCAGACCATTAAACATAGGACTACGTGGCTCTCCTACGACTCATGTTTCCATGTGGTCTTCACAGAAACCCCTCTGAATCTAGACAGGGCCAATCCCACGGAAGGACTTCGTAACGCGACTGGACAATGCCCGGGACTTGGCGGATTCACACGTGTCCGACGTCGTGTACATGCATCTGACGTCATGATCCCCTAACAGAGATAACTAATGAATATTTTTTTTTATTTCGAATAAGACATATTTATTATCATTTAACTTAATTGATTTGTTTGTACATGCTGTGCAAAATATTTCATTAAAAATGAACAGGTCAATTTTATTGCATGCGAATCCGAGGAGTCGGAGCTATTGATAAGCCACATATGCCAGCATTGCTGGTTGGGGGCGGATAATCAAACTGACATGGTCAATGACAGTGTGAAAGGCTACAACGCTACACCACGATAACGATCAGATTGCACGAAACGGGATGCCTGTTGAGCAGGTTCAAATCACTCATGTACGTATTAGGTTGCTACAGCCGGAACAGCGGATGAGTAATATCTCGACTTACAGTGTTAGAGTTGATTTAAAATCTTTACAGAGATAAATAATTAATACAAAAAACATTCTTCGATAAAGACATATTAATTATCATTTAACTTAATTGATTTTTTGTGCATGTTTTCCAAAATATTTCATTAAAAACAACATTTTATTGCATGCGAACCCAATGATCAAATGACCGGAACCACACGGATCTCACGGACAAATAATGATCCGTTCAAGATGATTCCCCGCCCATGCAATGACACGGCCTATCTATGACGTCATCATTCCGTTTGTAATTTCGTAAGGATTTTCAAACGTCAGCGTATTTTAAAACTGACTCATAGGACTACGTGGCCCCACCAACGCAATGCCATGGCCTTTCTCTGACGTCATCATTTTGTAATTTCGTAAATGATTATCAAACGTCAACGTATCAAATGTGTGACAGTCTGACTCATAGGACTACGTGGCTCTCCCATTACTCACGTCTTCACGTCTCCGGAAGTAGGCGGGTCTAATTCATCTGTGACGTCACGATCCTACGATCCACGTTTTTTTGGCGCCGTATATAGAGATATAGAGCTGGGGTGAGAAATCGTGTCGCCTAATGCCCATATAGATTGCACAATTTCTCACCCGGGTGAGAAATCGTGACGCGAACGCAGCAATTTTGCACGATTTCTCACCTGGGTGAGAAATCGTGTCGGGTTGAGAAATCGTACCGTAACAGCGTCAACTTACCAAGAAAAACAAAAATATGTTCTGGATTGTGTGTAAAAACTGTTCTCGGGCTCGCCCAAAGACACCCCAGGGAGACACGTGTTTACGTTTAATTGTAAATGTGTTCCATGTCTACGTGCTCTTACTCTACACCTACTTCCTGTGTTTTGGGAGGCTGCGATATGGCAGAGTGCAAGAAGAAGGCCACTATGACCTCACATATGACCTATGCTTTGACCTTAACATTTCAAAAGGTTTGTCCGGAGCATATCTTCTATACTATTTCACTTTTAGTGATTAGATTTGGTGTAGAAGGACATCTGTCCGTCTGTCCGTCCGAGAAGTTTGTCCGGGACATATCTTCTATACTATTTCATCTGGTGTACAAGGATATCTTGGGATGGCAGAGTGCAAGAAGAATGCCACTATGACCTCACGTATGACCTATGCTTTGACCTTTACATTTCAAAAAGTTTGTTCGGAGTATATCTTCTATACTATTATACTGAGAGTAACCAGATTTGGTGTAGAAGGACGTCTTGGAATGGCGGAGTGCAGAGTGCAAGAATTATGTCACTGGAACCTATGACTTGTCCTTTACTTTTGAAAATGTTTGTCCCGGGCATATCTTCTATATTTCACTTAGAGAAACCAGATTTGGCGATACGGACATATTGTTATAGCAGAGTGCAAGAAGGTCACTGTGGCCTTTGACTTGACCTTGACCTTCACTTTTAGAAAAGTTTGTCCGGAGCATACCTCTAAACCTTTTCATCTGGAGTAACACGTTTTGGTGTACAATGACATCTTGGGATGGCAGAGTGCAAAAGAAGGGTCACTGTGATCTATGACTTGCCATTTGAACTTTATTTTTGAAAATGTTTACCTGGGGTATATGTTTTATACTATTTCACCTGGAGTAACCAGTGTTGGTGTACAGGGACATCTTGGAATGGCGAAGTGCAGAGTGCAAGATTTAGGTCACTATGACCTATGACTTGACCTTTGTCCTTCACTTTTGAAAACGTTTGTCTGGGGTATATCTTCTATACCAATTTACCTTGAGTAGCAAGATTTGGTGTACAAGGACTCTTGGGATAGCGAAAAGTGTACCGTTTGTGAAATATAGCAATTAATACCGGCGGGGGACAATAGATTGGCTTTTTTTCCATTATGTTAATCAGGAAACATCTACAACCATTTTAAGGACTTTGGTATGTCCCAGTATTGAAACAGTAAGATGGCGTACGACAACCGTCACAAGGAGTATTAAGGAGATGTCTGTATTGAGAAGGTTATTGTCGTTGCAGGTGCTTCAGTAAACAAAACTTGTTAGGATTAAAATGTCCCGGGCAAATACTTTTCTAAAACATTTATTTTGTCACGCATCGAAGAGCTCAAATCATTCGGCAAACGTCTGGCTTTTGTCGTCGTTAACATTTCACACACATGTACAGGTGTGCCCGAAAACAAATGATTCCCATAGCATGTATCCCTCGTAAACTTCCTCGTTAAACAAGAGATACTATAAAACGTGAGCTGTCGTGGTCTGAATTTAATGTCTTTCTATATATTGCTCGACATGGTTCAGTAAATATCAATGCGCCTACTTTGTACTTGCATTGTTAATTTACAAAATAGCTAAGAATGATCATACATTCTTTAGGTGTTTGAAAAAAGGGTTTGAAGAAAATGTACCTGTAACTTGCTCTATTTTTTACATTACAGTTAATAATTTACTGTAAACATACTCATTGTAGCAATATTTGAAGGCACTTGTTTATTATTAAGCACTTTTCTGACTTTCTTCTGTTTACACTTGGAAGAAAGATTTAGTCAATGCGCGAATATGTCAAATTCAGTCATGGCTAAATCTGATAATGCTAAAAGAAATTTGTTTACTGTATATAATATATACACCACTGGTACTTGTAAAATTATAATTACATGTGTATTTATATTGTCTTACCTCTGAATTTAATCAAAATAGAAATATAACATACATTGCATTTACATTGCAAACATTTTTGACTTCTTCATATCTTATATCTATTTTGAACTTAAGCTCTTTTGTTTGATGTTTTATATTAATCTTGTTTATTTTTCAATTTGTTTTGAAGACTTGTTGGTTTTGCATTCATTCGCAAACAGGTTTGTATCCTGGAAGTCATTTGAAGGACAACGAAAATAAAGAAATGTGTTTTATATATAATGAAATAAAAAAATATTTCAACCACATGCTTTATTTTTTATATAATAGGTATAAGATATGCAAATACATTATGAATTCCTACTAGATATGCAAATACATTTTGAATTCTAATGTGAATGTGAGGAAATGATCCTAGGGCAAAGAGATCTAAATTTGTTCAAATGAGATCCCCGTACGTCGGGGATCGGGAAACGAATACAACTGCTGTTACCCATGGCATGTATTTAAGAGGCGACTTATATGAGAACCTTCTGCAGAGTTCTGGATTTGCTTTTGATTTTGGGGACACAAAACATCTGCTGTACCCATTGCAACATTTGGGATCTTTATAATGCAAGAAACCTGTAACTTACACCAACAAATACCTGCCGTAAACCACGCGTAAGATAGCGACTATCTAACGATGTTTTAAGACGGGAATCAACGTCCGCGGGCCATTCGCAGAGAAAGCGTGTTAAGGGACCATCAAAATATGTTGGAAATGCTTGACGCTGATGTCCGTTTGGAAGGTTACATGCTTCCCAGGCATATCATTACAAAGATCTTTAAAATTGCCCTTTACTTTACACATCCTACCTAGATATTGTCTGCAGTTTCCTCGTCACATAACATTGGGTTGTTCTCAGATTGTATGCAAAATAGGGTTTCCTATCTGAAGTAGGTGACCTACAAGGGGTATGTAGGCCAACTGCGTGCCGTAAAATTTCAGTTGTTACATATTTAATATATATAAATTACAGTTGTTCCATTACAACACCAACAGAACTCCGCGTCATGACGGAAGGAAGGTTTCTACAACATCGTGGGTATGCCGAATGTTGCTGGGATAATTGACTGCATACTTATTCCTATGCAAGCTCCAGCCGTTGATGAACATGTATTCATTTGTCAAAAAGGGTATCATGCTTTGAATGTTCAGACAAACTGGACACACAGCATGGGGTAGGCTCTTGTGTAATCTGGTAGTGTCGTCCACACTAGTTTATAAACAAACCTACATCACTGGAAATATTTGAACACAATTTATTGCCTTTAATCTTTACATTGATGAACACAAACATACATATTGAATTCCCCAACTTCCCAATTATTACATCAAATCACTACATAATATACACTTTAGCAAGTACTGAAAAACACTTAACATATTTATGAAAATTAGCACCAACAAAAAGACAAAGATCAAGGTTGAATTACCTAGTCAACCTAGATCGGTGTATACTGAAATACATGGTATTGAAAAAGTTCCGGTATATTTCCGTGATTACAGTTTATAAATAAACCTACATTACTGGAAATATTTGAACACAATTTATTGCCTACATAGAGAGAAAACAAAACTAGCATTGTCATTCAAATTTAAGTGCGACTAATAAACATTGTAAATATTGAATGTAAACGGATATGTTTGTTATTGAAGCGACTATGTCGAGACTCCGCCAAACTCTAAAACAAGAATAAGAATAAGAATAAGAATCCTGAGCTAATGGATACACATAACGCTCTCTGAAAACCTTATCTGTTTTCCAACGACCAATCACATTGCTGTTTACGGTTTAGTGATATTTTTTACGGCTGCCGTTGCTCGGTTGGAAACACCTAGGTGTAAAACCTTGATTAGATAACCCAGCAACACTATTGCTTCCTGCAAAATTGCTGCTATTGACGAGCTTTGGAAAGCACGACAAGGGTTTCGCAAAAGAAAACAGGATTCCCTGTACACAACGCACGATGAGAAGAAGTTGCATTAATATATGATTGTAAAGCACCAACCGGTTTCGATCCAGGATCATTCGTGCCTGGAATAGTAACCTGGAAACCAAAGCGGTCGGATCATTCTTGATTCCAAAGAACATGATAGTCAAATGATTGTCCTCATTAAAAGAAACGTTATCGGTCGAAAATGTTAGGTACTCCAGTTCATGAGAGGTTGGATTAAAATATAGGCCCTTGGGGGCCAAAACGGATGGCCTAGTCATAAAACACAGGGCTAATAGAGTTACAGCTCTCAAACGCAACTGGTGAACTGACAATTTCGTTGTAGCCCATCTCTTAAACAGTTTATAAAACGGTGAGCATGGCATGACACCTGTCCGAACTGAGGCACTTTTTGTTCCGGATTTCACCAAAGCAGATTTTAGAGTTGCAATATCAAAATTAATAGGACACGGGATATTTAATCCACCGTACAAGCATGATATAGCAGCAGACATGCTACGAATTTAAGATGCTGGTCTTTCAGAACTGTCGGCAATTTTTCATCACAGAATAAACGGAACTTGCCAATAAGTCTATTATACAGTTCCAACGTAGATTTAGCCCAATGAAACTGAATTTGTTTGGCTGACCGATCGGACCAATGTTGTATTTTTAACCTTTCTCGCCACAAATCCTCCACGCGTAAATTCTCCATCTGCGGTTTTTAGATGGTTCCGGAAGTCGAACCGGCGGCAAATCGCTGAGATCGCACAGGTTTTTGGCCCAAATTTGCCCTGACCACCATGGGGCAATAACTGTTGCTACTGCTTTTTGAGACACAACTTTTTCCAGCACCTGAGGAAGTAGCCGAAACGGGGCGTTGACATAATTGTTGTGAGCGGCCCAATCTATGTGAGCCAGAGCGTCTACACCCGAGGAGTATGGATCCATAAACCGACTGTTGTAAACCGGGTGTTGGGTGTTTAACATAGTCGCGAACCGGTATATTGTGTGTTGACCGCATACATTTTCTAAATATGACAACAGCCTTGGTGTATTTGCCACGCGTATTGAGGATTCAACCGACTAAGTAATCGGCGTGAACGTTGTCTTTCCCTGCTAAGAATCGGGCTTGTATCGTTATGTTGTTTTCTAGTGCTAGAGTCCAGATGGCTTTCGCTACTTTGTTATCTGAGTGCTCGGGCCTCATTGAAAGTTGATATAAGCTACCGTACTTATATTGTCCGACAGAAACTGTACACACTTGATTTCAAGAAACGGGAGGAAGGAGTACATAGTCAGTAGAACAGCCATTATTTCTCTGACATTTGATGGTTGATGAGCGATCCTGTTGTTCCAGAAGCCTTGAGCTACTAACTGATTGGAATGACCTCCCCATCCTATTGCACTGGCATCGGTTGTAACCTGAATGTCCACAGACTTGTGAATAACGGCTCTCCCATTCCACGCATTTAGGGATTCGAGCCACCATTGTAGATCTTAAATATAGCCACAGTCCAAAATTAGTTGATCTGTCCATCCCGACCGAGTTGACAGTAACCGGTAAGCATTACGTAACATAAGCTTTGCGGAAAGGATAGCCTTTGCCAGATAAATGCATTGTCCCGTTATGCGAGCCAGAACGCGCGCACATATATGACCTCTGGATAGCGCCCTTGAGACGTCATGTTTAAGATTTTTAACACGAGATTTCGGAATACTTATCCACACATTATAGTCACTGTTTACGGTGGAAATTATATAACCATTATATTTCTTAGATGTACTAGGTACTAAATCTGACTTACAATAAATCCAAGGTCACATAATGTTTGTAAAAGTAATGGTTTCTCAACAACATTTTTGCTACTAAGAATAAAGTCATCAACATAAGCAGACAGTTTTAAAGCTCTCTCTCTCCGAGATATGTTACAACACATCGAATAACCTTACAAAAGTAATATGGACTTATACTTAACCTAAATGCTAATGCAGTAAAATGATAAATGACACCTTTCCAAGAAAAGCAAATATAGTCTCTATATTGTTTATTTATAGGTATATGGTAAAACCCATTTGTTATATCTAATGTTATAAGCTCATTATGTGAGTCAATATTTTGCACCACAGTATTAATGTCTTTATATCTGAAACGTGGAGTGGAAATGCTGTCATTCAACAACCTTAAATCAACAATAAGTCTATATGACTTATTCTTTTCGGGGACCACATGCAAAGGAGACACACATTTTGGTGTTTTTGTTTCTTCAATAGGTTGAGAAATTTTAACACTTCAGAGTTCAAAAACCCTGTTTCTTTGGGTGTAAACTTTCTACTAGGCAAAGAAAAATTATTACAATCTTTCACAAATAGCAAAGGCACACCATGTTCCAACCAGCTCAAAATAATGTCATGCGCACCAATCTTTTTTCACTTTTGGAGCCTATCTGGCAAACTACCAAAACACATCAGGAATAAAGTTAATTATCGTGAGACTCAAAGGTCCCTGTGCTTGATGACTGAAACCTTGAGGGCCTTTGGTAACCGGGAGTAAAATTGTAAAATGTATCAAAATGCCTGGTCCCGTAGCCGCGTCTAGGTTGAAATCAACGTCCTCGGCCACGAAAATTTCCTCGGTATGGACGAGTCTGTACGTTTTCAAATTTCTGTTTAGCAGCCGTTATTTCTACAGCAAGTTTTAAATTATCCAGAGACTGACCGGCCAACGCCGAAGAGTTTTTTTCAAGGCATTTAAATAAACTTGAGGTATCGTTGTCAAATTTGCTTTTGATTAAAAGGGCTGTATATTCACTCTGCAGAAATTTAATCTGAGCACATGAAATGGAATAGTTTTGCAAAGTTACCTTCTTCCTCGTCAGTGCGGGTAAAAACGCTTAACTGTTTCAAAGCTGATTCAGCATAACGTGCACATTTAGAAATTACTGTCAATGTACCTTGACACTCCTTTGATATGCCCTGTTTTCCATCAAATATTTTCAACTCAGTTGGCAAAGTAATCTTATTAAGAGAGTCTTTTATTTGTGAGAATTCCCTTTCAATCTCGGACGGTGAAAATCCCCTATCGGGAGACGGGCCGAGTGGTTTTTGAAACCAACGAGGTGGCTGCCTTTCTCCAAAATTGTTATAGTTTACGTAATTAACTACCGGTTCTTCGCCATGAAACGGCCCTACCTGTGCCGATGGCTGAGGATGTGTTCCTTTTTCCTCTGATGTGGTAAGTTTTCGACGCAGCATGCTAGTCTGTCGTTTTATCTTCGAGTGGGTCACTCATTTTACAGCTAAAACCTTACATACAGGGGGGAACTCCATGCAGTTTGCGTAGCACCAACATAAAGACAAAGGTCAGGGTTGACTTACCTAGTCAACCTAGACCGGTGTATACTGAACTTCATGGTATTGAAAAAAGTTCCGGTATATTTCGTGATAACAGTTAATATTTTTGAATGGAGTGGTGTCCCTTAGGTCATAAATAAACAAAAACCAATAGCCGGATACGGACTACATGATGAAAATAGGAATCATATTGTTTTACTTATTTTATTACTCAAGTATTTTTTTTTTAGTTGTTACATTTTTGTTCCTTTCTACGTACAGTTGTGTGACCGCACAACGCACCAAAAATACCGTGCATACATCGTTCACACACCGTCCGCATATCGTCCACACACATGGTGCGCACAACTGGGCGATTTGACAATCGTTCGCCCCGTTGTGCGCTTCTCTCCGCACAACTGTGCGATTTGGTACAATTTGTTGATCAATATTACGGAATGAAAAAATACGGCAGGCTCGTACTAGTATACAATAATTTACACTGTTTTTAATATTGTAATTTCTAATCACAATAATTAACATTATGTACAATTTTACAATGCATGATGAGTGGCTGGAGTTATACCTGGCCTGTGCTTAACAGGTAGAGCTGATATGTGATATCGTATACCGTTATGAAAACACAACTGGACGTCTAGTTTTTGTTATTTGCATTTGTTTTAATCTAAAGCTCCCCTCCACCTGGTTTTCACGACTTGGCGCGTAACGTAAGCGCCCCGGGCGGGGATAACACTACGGTCCAGGTACAAAGTGGCTATGTTTACCTGTGTTGCCGAAGCTGTTTTGTAAGGTCGTTTAAAAAACAGCGAAAACGCCATTTCTAAAGTATAAACAGAAAGATAAGCTTGTAGATGAACTAGAATAGGGAAGGAAACATACTATTTTTTTTTTATATGTACAGCAAACCTTAGATATTGTTAAGCCATTCCTCAATTTACACAAACCACAATTGTTATCGCACAACGTTTGTCGATCGTCCGCATAAATGTGCGCAAGCAGTGATCCTCCAATTTTTCATCGTTCGCGCTTCGTGCACACATCGCACATCGTGTAATGTTGTGCGATCCCACAACTGTACTTGATTAACTGTTTTCCGATGACATTCATAAAAAAGAAGGGAATACATACATACTTCACATGATTATCATTCATCTTTTTGTTTTTAATAAGATTCATCATATGCTGCATTATCTATTACACCTTAACATGCATTTTGAGAATAGAAATTCCATACGTTGAAAAACTATGTAGAAGATTGGAAACATGCAAATGATTTTAAATCTGTTTGGAGGGTACCAGGAAAATTACACGCATTATATCACAAGATCTGTTTCATAGCATCAAATTCAGTATTTTATTCGCAAGTAGATTTAAATATTTGTTTCTTATAATTTTCGTAATATGAAACACTCTTTGAAAATAATTTCCCCATGCAATTGAGAACAAAAAGTGGGGAATAAATACCAAACTACCAGTTAATGTGCAAGAGAAATCAGAGCAGCCTTTGTAAGTCGATAATGACAATTATTTTATATCCCTTTCTAAAAAAAATCACAACTTTGATTAACATATTAACAGATACATACATCATCATTGTTCAAATCATAATAATCAAGGTTAAAGTACTGTCTTGAATACGTCAATTCAATTCTTGAAATAATACGTATGCATACACAAAACGCAACAACTTTTTAATACAAATTTAGCAACGTCATTTGCAAATGGCCAGGATCTGACAAAGTATGACCCAACTGTGATGTTTGGGGAAACATGGATGTTTGGAGACTATTGATTCCCATTGAGGCCAAGGTAACTAACACAGTTTGGTTGCCTGCTACAAGGAGTGATGACAAGTAGGTGCAACACACATTTATGATTTTGTACAGTGTAGCATTGCCTTTAAAGAATTTATAATGGAATCTTAATACATATTATGTTATAGCTACATTTGCACTACAATTTGTACCACCATGCATCACAGCTACAATCACCGTTGCACATGCAAATCAATCTTCAGGTATTATGCAAAGCTGACACTATGCATTCCTATATAAACTAGTCCAATTTCTGTTAATAGCTTTCGGGAAATACAGCCTCTATATAGTGATGGCAGTAACTAGTGTCAAGGACAGATATAAAGTGAAGTTTCATGAAATTCAGCTGAAAACAGTAGGTGTTGTTGATGGACAAAAAAAAAGTCTACAGACCGCCACACTGATACATGGATAGACGAACAACGCATTTCCAGTGTAACCCTGCCCTATTCAACTTCGTTGCAAAGGGGTATAATGGAAATTAAACATTATGCTTTAGAGTACAGCTAGTTTTTGTAGTTTGTGAACCACTTCTGACAAGTATACATTACCGGAAATAGATAATATTAAAAGTCTTAAAAGACAAACATCCCTCTAATACAATGATCCAAATTATACACTGTCAGGATTTAAATCGAACATTGAATACTTTTGTGTAAAATTTATATATTCGGACACTTTAGTTCGACGTGGTTCACACTGTTGTAAAATATAAAACACAGAAACAGATATTAACAGCTCCATAAACTGTACATGTAAAACAATCTTCATACCTCAACAACTGTGTATATGCAAAAGCTATGCTCATATTTTTTCTCAACTATGTGTTGTGTCAGGTATAACTGATCCTACAAGAAAACTAAAAGTGTTGTTGGAATGTTGAAGTCCAGGTTTAGGTAAAGTTTGGTTTGGTTTGGATTAATTTTGGCGTGTTCGTGTTTGTCTCCTTTTGATAGCGCAGAACTGATGCCGACTTTATAGTGCTACCTCATTAAAACATACTGCCGGAAACACTTAGCAGGACACTCCACCCTGTAACATTATACTGATAACGGGCGAACCAGTCGTCCACTCCCAAATTGCTGAGCGTTAAGCAGGAGAAGAAACTACCCATTTTACAGGCTCTGGTATGTCTCAGCCAGGGGACAAAACCCAAAGCTTTCCTCACAGGGGCGAGCGCTCAACGAAAGGCCAAAGGTGAGGCATTGTCAAGTGAGACATTAGGAAGAAGAAAGTTGTTTAGAAAGAAGAGAAGAGATAAGATCCCAAATGTTGCAATTAGGAAGAAGAAAGTTGTTTAAAAAGAAGAGAAGAGATAAGATCCCCAATTTAGTCGCCTCTTACGATCATGCAATGGGGGCAGCAGGTACAATTCTTGCGCCCTGCCTGCAGGGACTCTCTGACCTTGAATAGGGGCGAAGGTCATTCATTGGAACAAACTTGGTAGCCCTCATTCCAGCATGCTTCTGTTTAAATATCATCACATTGGTTCTTTTCGTTATTCAGTTTTAACACTTTGGCCAAAAGTGAGGTATTGCTAAGCAAGTCACTGGGAAGCAAAAAGGTTTCTAAGAAGTAGAGAGAATATAGAAAGATCCCAAATGTTACAATTAGTGTAGTAGATCAATTGCCGTTTCTTCAATGTTCCCTTAGCAAAAGAGACAGACGAAAGCAACCGATTCCTAAGAGGACCCCACATTAGTCGTTTTTTAGGATATGTGGTTGGGTACAGAACACCTGCACGGGGAGGCATAGCTTCGCTGTAACCATATCAGACATAAGATCACAGCAGGCTACCGTATTTTTTTTTATTTAATACTTTAAATGAACTGCATGGTATCATATCATCAACTTAAAATGGATCTTAGACGTGGTTACTATAGATTAATAATGATAGGTAACAACTAATGATACGACAAGAGAAACATAAAAAAATGATTTCAACTTGAGTGAGTGCCTTACTTATGTAATAAATATCACGAAAGATTTAGTCCGAGTGACATACATCCAATCGCGGAATTAACGGCTTCAATCTGAGACGTCAAATGAGCACATGATAATATTCAAGTTGTTTCCCGGAGCCTTGAACCTAGTTTGTATCATAAAAGCACATATAAAGAAAATGGATATAATCACAACATACTCAAGCGTCACCAATAAGTGGGTTTTAAAGTTTGTTTGGCCGACAAGATATTTTTTTATTATTCACTATGTATTCTTTATTTACATTTATGTGAACAGTAACAGCCTTGTAACATAGAAATGTACCTTTCCTCCTATGTCGGTAACAACACCACTAATGTTGATGCCGTGATAATATCTGTGACGTATACTGTTCTATTGTTAAGCATTGTTTATCTGCCCTAGGCTTAAGCTCATTGACCATTATATCACAATATAAAAGTAAATCCCTAAAAAAGTACTTTAGGTATCTAAAACATTGTAAAATTGTCATGATTAAGCATCAGCTTTAGAGGCGAAACAAGTCGGCCAATACAACTTTAAAACCCAATTATTTGTGACGCTTGAGTATGTTGTGCTTATATCCATTTTCTTTATATGTGCCTATTCTGTAATCGCCCGGCATACCTTTTGGTATCCGTACTCAAAGTGAAACGCCCCACTGATTAACCCACAAACCTACACATGACGTTGGCTCTACTATATATACGTATAATTACCTTACTTTAATTGAAGATCTTTTTACTGTGGCCCCTGCATCCTTGGATCCGTCAGAAGAGCCAACATATCCTACTTTAGGACGATTACCTCGAACCAACTTATTATGATAAAGCCTACTACTTGAACTTGATACCTAGTGTTTTCACGGAAATCAACATGTACGAAACCTCCATGATCCTAACCAAATGAAGAAGAAAAAAGATCAAGTTACATATCTAAAAGGGAACAATCCAAAGACTACCATTTCTCCCAGCTTCATAAAGTTAAAAAAAATAATATTGTTGAAATCATTGCAAAGGAACAGCAATTTGAATAATGGAACCTTGTCAAGCGTATTTAGAATATGGAACTATCTATCCATGCTCTAGTTGCCCGGGCAACACCTTTTTTCTGTGTCCAAAACAGTCTGGACCCAAGGTTTTTGAAGATTCTCGTTTATTTATATGGAAGTTCCTTTTAATATCAACCATCCCCTGAACTATGATTGTCTATGGCTTCCCCTTGCCAGCGGTTTGAATATCTATATTAGGTATATAGGTGTTATTTCAAATGTAGTCTATTTCATGAGACATACCTGTATTTTTACCTGGTGGTTTTAAGTACACATGGTCGACAGGTGTGATTTATTATCCCAATTAAAGAATTAAAATTTCATACATTTCAAAGACAATTAAGCACACTCCTTAGCATAAATTCATCAGGTGACTAATAACTAATGTTAGCATAAAAGCTATAAAACGTGTCGTAACTTTTGGAGATCGACTGGTCCCTTTGTCAAGCAATAACGGAGTGAACGATATGTATTATTTACCTGTACAACGATCTGACGAAATTGTATACTTTTCATGTCACTCGACCCGGGACATTTCGCCTATCGATAGGGACCGTATACACACTGAATCGGATAGGTGACATGTAGGGTGTAGAAAACTATTCTACGCCTCACTCGATCTATTTGTCAATGAAAACAATGTCCGATAAATTAAACAGTTTAGTATTACATCTTTAACAATATTCGCCTGGCTCCGCTAGGCAGAGAAATAGTGTATAATTGTCCCAATCTTAGAAGTTCTAGATTTTTGTTGGCAGAAATTAGTATACATACAGAACGGTCATTACAATTCATATATATCAGTACCAGATAGGTGCAAAAATCTGGGGTTTTTTCTGAGTTTATAATTTTGGGAAACACCTAATATTAATTTCCTGGCCCCTCGTCCGTCTGGAGTTCGGAGGGTCCTGGGTTCAAACCCCGGTCTGGCCGTTGCATTTCTCTTACTCCTGTTACAAAATTGGCGAGCTTGCGAACCCTTGTTTCAAGCACTGGATGAATACTAATATTTGTGTCATCGGGGGCGAAGACTTAGAAAACGGACCGAGGAATGTAGTAGAACTGGACTGAACGTTAAACATTTTTGATGAAAAAATCGATACCGTACCAAAGAGGCTTATGTGGTATCCACAGACACATTGTATGATACATGAACATTGATTCACTGGGCCTAAACTTGTGTAAACATTGACGAAATTTAGGATAAATGTCATGGGTGTATTGACAGACGAGGTTAGTACACTGTACATGTGTATGAAACTGTCAGTCAAATTTTTTAAAGCCTAGTTATGTACAATACCATATTTCAAAGCAATTGTCAAATGATCTGAAAAAAATCCCTGATGGTTATTCAACAGATGTGAACAAATCTCAATTTCATGCATACAGTGCACGATCACATTAACACATTAACTGTTTTGTTTAATTTCCATCAAACAAATTTCCTGAAGACCATGTGTCGTCACTGAAGTAAATCCCGATATTCCTCTAGGTGTTCGTTACAAATGTCCGAAATACACATAAGTATGTTGTAGGCCTAGGCTACTGATATGGGTCACAGCACACATAAACATACAGTCCTGACATCAGATTTGACACATCCGACACCGACATCAAAGTTTTGCTAAGTTCTGCGGTGTTGACAGCAAAATCTGTTATTCCACAATACATACCTCAAATGTATCAATAAATGGATTATTTATTGATCCAAAACCACCCTTATTATCACCGACAGCTGCTACATTCCGTCAGTGGAGTCCTCTTTCAAAATGTCCCGCCTGAGCGCCGCCATTTTGGTTGGTTATGGGAGTCACTTATCAACAAACCGTGCTGATCCGGACTAAAAACGGAATAGTATATTCTTATTTAGAAGAATTCCGGACCGATGCAATTTGTTGATTAGCAACTTTTCAAAAATGTCCGCCGCAAATTTGATGCGCAGACGTCAGATCGTCTGAGCGAGAAAATATATGGAATAAGCATGTTCATGATAAAGACTCTTTAAAAATGGACGCCGCGAAGGATTTGACGAGCAGCACATACACGCTTACACAACACACAGGAGACATTGCTTCGCGTTTACGCAATTTACCTCGTGCTCCATTGGATTTATTATATCAGAAACAAAACAAAATAAAAGGCTAATCCTTAACTAACAGCTAGGATCGCACAACGTTACAGGATATGCGGTGTGTGAACGATGTGTACACGAATTGAGGAATAGCTTAACAATATATACGGTTTCGTGTTTAAACATATAAACTTGAATTTTTAGTATGTTTCTATATTCAAGCTACATCTATAAGCTTATCTTTATGTCTATAGTTTCTTTTAGAAATGGTTTTCGGCGTTTTTTAAACGACCTTAATCGACACCTGGAAAAAAATCAACACAGTCTCGGCAACACAGGTAAACAAAGCCACTTTGTACCTGAACCGTAGTTTTCCCCCGCCCGGGGCACCTTCGTAACTCACTAAGGTGTGAAACCAGTGGAAGGGGATCCGGAGCTATAGACCAAAAAGAATGCTTTGTTTGTTTGTTTGTTTGATTTTGTTTAACGTCCTATTAACAGCTAAGGTCATTTAAGGACGGCCTCCCCTGGGTGCAAGATGCATGAGTGTAGTGTATGTGTGTGTATATTGGGAGGCTGCGATATGTTCGTGTTTGTCTCCTTGTGATAGCGCAAAAATGATGCCGACTTTATAGTGCTACCTCACTGAAACATTCTGCCGAAGACACCCAGCAGGACGCCCCACCCGGGCACATTATACTGACAACGGGCGAACCAGTCGTCCCACTCCTAATTTGCTGAGCGTTAAGCAGGAGTATAAACTACCATTTTTAAAGACTTTGGTATGTCTCGGCCAGGGGACAGAACCCAAAGCCTTCCTCACAGGGGCGAACGCTCAACAAATGGCCAAAAGTGAGGCATTGTCAAGGGAGACATAATGCAAATAACAAATATGAAACGTCCAGTTGTGTTTTCATAACGGTCATACGGTATCACATATCAGCTCTATGTGCCAGGCAAAGTCCAGGTAAAACTCCGGTCAATCATCAAATTGTTATTTACCTGTTCTGTTACCGAGGAGGCAAACTCATTCTTGACAGTCTAACGGTCACTGAATACTCTGTTACAAGCATTGTAAAATGTACATAATCTCAAATATAGTGATGAGATTATACAGTAATATTTACACGTTGTGCGCACGGTACTTCTGGTGCGTTGTCCGGTCACACAACTGTATGTTTGTGTACTTGCCTCCTGGTGATATCGCAAATCTGGACTTAGCGAAATACGTCATGGCGTTATTCACAGATGCGTTATGTATCATTTGCAACTGAGCCACACAATTAAATATATGAACAAAATTGTGTTAATAGAACAGATGATATAGCCATATTTATTCATGCCACCTTTGATTTTAAAGCTTTAAAACCTGAAAAGTAATTGCATTATTATATGTAGTAAAACACTATGAGAAATTCATGTTGTTTGATATCTTATCTGCAAATAAGCTGATGTCCACTGTGTAAACACGGCCATATACACTGATTTTGACAGTATATCACCTGTTCTATTTTTAGTCTTTTTACAAAACATAAATATACCCTGACTCCGGCATACATTCACGAGCACGCATGCATTACATAAATTGAGGTACGACCTTAAATGGCCTTTGTTTGTTTGTTTGTTTGATTTTGTTTAACGTCCTATTAACAGCTAAGGGCATTTAAGGACGGCCTCCCCTGTGTGCAAGATGCATGCGTCTAGTGAATGTGTGTGTATTTTGGGAGGCTGCAATATGTTCGTGTTTGTCTCCTTGTGATAGCGCGGAACTGATGCCGACTTTATAGTGCTACCTCACTGAGACATACTGCCGAAGTCACCCAGCAGGACGCCTCACCCGGTCACATTATACTGACAACGGGTGAACCAGTCGTCCCACTCCTAATTTGCTGAGCGTTAAGCAGGAGTAGAAACTACCATTTTTAAAGACTTTGGTATGTCTCGGCCAGGGGACAGAACCCAAAGCCTTCCTCACATGGGCGAACGCTCAACAAATGGCCAAAAGTGAGGCACTGTCAAGGGAGACATTAGGAAAAAGAAAGTTATTTAGAAAGGAGAGAAGAGATAAGGTCCAAATTAAATGGCCTTACCTGTTAATATAACATTAAACAAAAAATAGGACGTTAAACTCGGCAATTCAAAACCTTATCGCCTATGGGCTGTTAAACAACACACAGAGCAATTGGATGGCTTACTTCAAATATGTATGATAAGCGCGATAACTCACTCTTCGCGACAGATGACGCGCTTCTTTTTGGTATACACTGGATATATATATATATATATTATGTTTAACGGCCAATTGACAATGTGAGTCAAACAACACTGTAAAGACAGACACTCAAACAATTAACACACAAAGTAAAGAGTAATAAGTGTAAAAGAGTAGACATTTACACCAATATGGAACGAATGGGTTGTAAAATAGAAATCTTATTGTAAAGATCGATTAAATGCACATAATCATATATCAATCGCACAGACACTCCACCAAATACACTTTTCATAGACGATACATTGTAGAATCTGTCACGGATTTTTTTAAAATAAGCGTTGGGGATCGCGAAAATAACACACCTGCTGTTACCCACTGCATGTATCGTAAGAGCCGACATATATGGGATCCCCCTGCAGAATAGGGGATTTGCTTTTGTCAAAAGTCCTGTACTTGGTGATACACAAGCGACCAAAACAAATCTGCTGCACCGATTGCAATATTTGGGATCTTTGTATGTTTTTCAATTCCTAACTACCTTTTATTTCATAGCGCCTTGTTTGGCAATATCTCAATTTCGGCTTTCATGTTGAGCGTTCGCCCATGTGAGGGAAGGCAATGGGTTCTGTCCCTAGAACGGGACATACCAAAGTACTTAAAAATGGTAGTTGTTAATGTAATTTTGATTATTTTAAATTGAGGTTTATACAGGACAAACAAATATATTCAAATAACGCGCCCAACTGGCGCGGTCGCAGTCACGTGACCATACTGACATGTAGAAATTAGGCCTAGGGTGCCCTCAAATAATTGTCGATAGTGGTCATTGTTTACACCAGCGCTGGTCAGTTTAGCGGTTTTAATTTTGTTGCACTTTCATGCTCTACCTTGACTGTTAAATGGTATTAATATTGTAGCGTTATCGACGTGTTAATTATCTATTCTCGCTGTTGAGAGATGGGACACGAACGCCGACTAGGCCTACTCCATACAAACCCGAATTAATAGAAAATTGGACGCTTTCCCGACTAAAAGAAGCTTGTGAGGAACGAGGAATTCATGCCCCAGGTAACGCTCGACGATTTGTTCTCGTTCGTTTGCTACATGCCAACGATAGGATTGCCCCCGTTGCGGGCCCCACGCGTGAAGGTGCGCGATCCCAGGATGCACTGCGAAGCGGAAGTGACAATCAAGATGGCGGCGCCAATGCTACGAGTCTTTTGCAGGCATTTAGTTCACTTTCGGCAGAGATTGCTAGCATGCAGAAGAACATTTCATCTCTAAATGACAAAGTCAATGCGCTAACCAATGACTTTGTAAGCAATAGCTCTACTACGCCTGGTGACATAACTGGAAACCAAACTGGATTACAAACACGTACAGATATGACCGGGGGTCAGAGTCCTGGGGGTTATTTCACCCTTTCGTCAGCGTACGAGGAGTTTCATAGAATTTAATGCCTAAAAACTGAAACATGAACAGCCCCCCCCCCCCCAAAACAAAACCCCACAAAAAAACCCCAACAACCCTGATGTAAATAGGTAAGCTGCGAGCCGGCTACCCCAACCTGAATCAGGGAGGTAGATTTACCCTTTGCTCAAGACCAGCAGGCGAGTGTTGTCTCACTCATCAAAAGCCAAGAAAATATCTCAAACAAGTCACATACACACACAAAAAACATAAATAAGAAATGGTTGAACAAATACAAATTATTCGTAGATGTAAATTACATCTCGTGGTCGCTTAGTCAGAAAATAAACGCAAAGCAAAAATACATAACCATATCTAAAACATACATCAATAATAGTCCTACAGAACAACAGAAAAAGTATAATACATGACAAAAACAAAAATTATGAAACCTTTTAAGCATTTGACAATATATGTATATAAAATGGAGGCAAAGAGGGCCGTTGGGGGTTGCGACAAAATTTAAACCGCCAAACTGACCAACGCATGTGTAAACAATGACCATTTTATACGCAACAAAACAAAAGTAATTATAGCTAGTGGGATCGCTCGCTAGGCTACATGCCTTTTTCTGTCTTACACAGCAGGGTCGCCTGCCTCGTGTCGAGATCGCTCGATGAGTTAGCTTTAATATGTATTTTTTATGTTAAGTACTTTGTTTTAGGTCATATTATGTTGAGTAGTTTAAATTACTTTATGAGTAGCCCCCAAGAATGCCAAAAATAATAAATCTTAAATTTTGTATAACTGAACAAATAACTAGTTTCGAACCCTAAATACATTTTCTTTAACTATAATTACTTTTGTTTTGTTGTGTATTAATTACCTGCTTAACGTTCAGTATTAAGGGTAATGATAACAACTGGTTCAACCGTTGTCAGTATAATGTGACCGGGCGAAATGCTGTGCTTTGGTGCCTTTGACATGGTATTTCAGTGAGATAGCACTATAAAGTCGGCATCAGATCCACGCTATCACCAGGAGGTAAATACATACCAACATACCATGTCTCCGGCACACATACACACATGCACGCAAACATAACACACATGGAGACACTTCCTTAAATGCCCTTTGCTATTAATAGGACATTAATAAAGATAAAACCAAACCAAATTAAAATCAGCGTATTCAATCATTATGTGATTTACTGCAAGAGGTTGGTTGCAAACGTGACAATAAGGATGGTCTGCTTCGTAATTATGAGTGATGTATGTTTTGCCTATGCACAGTCGCAAGAGGATAACTTCCTCTATGCGGTCCGCTATACTTTCTACACGTAAACTTTGCGTTTTATATTTATTCATGCCATTTTTGTTTCTAATTTGTTTGAACAAAATAGGCCATGGAAGGTTTAAAGTCAGAATGAAGCAGTTTTATATGTTTTGGTTGTAGGTTAATAGCTGCATAATCAGCAATATCTATCTTCTCATTACAACTTATTCCAACATGACCAGGTATCCAAATTAAGATCAGGTGGCGAAGTATTGCAATCCTGTTACGAAGGGCAATATTATTTTGAATAATAATGTTGACAAAGTTCCGATTTTTAATACTTAAATTATGAAAACGAGTCGGAGAAGATTTTTTTATCCTTTTCAATTGCATCAAAAGCCCTAACAATGGTAGTTGTTATTCCCTGCTTAACGTTCAGCATTTAGGGGAATGGCAACAACTGGATAACCCGTTGTCAGTATAATGTGACCAGGCGGAATACTGTTATTGGTACCTTAGGCATGGCAGTTTAGTGAGCTAGCCCTATTCAGTCGGCATCCTATCCGCGCTATCATAAGGAGGCAAGCACATAAATATACATTGTCTCCTGCATACACACACGCAAGCAGGCATCCACTTCACACATGGGGGCACGTCTGTTAATAGGACGTTAAACAAAATTAAACCAAACCAAACCAAACACTCATCAAAAGCGAGATCAACAGCAGTTGCTTCAGCTGTAAAAAAAAGATGCATTATTTGGAAAACGGCAGAAACAAGTTATGTTGCCGACAGCACAAGCTGCTGTAACTTCCCCTTGGACCTTAGAGCCGTCGGTATATAAAATCGTATAGCAATAGAAGCAATAGAAGGTTAAATCAGAACGGAGAATTAATAGGGAGAGCAATATGTAGTGTGTAAGAAAACCTTAGACAAGTCGTATACACTAGATTTAACACTTAGATATTCTCTTGTCGTGTTTTCACTCTGTATACACAAGTCCAAAATACGTAATAATAATAATAATAATAATAATAACTCGCGGTTCTGGTATACCGGTTTATCACAACCTAGTTCGTAGGTCGTTTCAAAGCGGTTCACAAATTATTATACGTGGTTATATACATAAGAAATATAGAGTAGAGAGAGAAACATTCCTTTATAGCGTTTGCCTGGCTGTTAATAAATCAAAACAAGCGTGTCTATACATGTAGGTGAACCTAACTCTAATTCTACATTGGCAAGTACCTGGCTTACTAGCTTAGTAAATTCTAAATAAATATTTGTGAAATCACATGTTTTCTTTTATGGAGATATTTGTGCATCAGTTTAAAGAAACCTTATACAGTCATAGTGAATGTAACACCGTACAGTTTAAAAGCTACGTATTTCAATATTTGTCCTATACTATGCTTTGCCAAAATAAATACTATAAGTAGTATGAAACTAACCAGACTTTTACATACGGGCCCATTAGTGATGTGCGTGAAAGGTCTCGACAGGTCAGCCAAGTAGAACGGTTTTGCTCTGTGAACATCTGGATAAAGATGCGTTGTAATTCAGAACGGTCACTGAATCGTAATGTATTACTTAAAAGTTAATCTAATTCTGATTTAATGTCTGAGGCTTTTAATAGTTTGTTAAAAACATTTTTTAGACTTTACTTCCCGTTATCATTTACATCGGTTTCAATCGTCATGATTACCACGGCGAAAAGCCATTTTAAGTGTGTCTTCTAAATTTAGACACGGTGAATGGAATGATAAACGAGTCAGGTTATCGGTTATTTTTGTGCATAATATAGTAACTCAACACAAGTATGTCGCACCAGGGGACAAAAATAGTCGCCATCTCGTTTGTTAAAGAATTACGACCCAATGCAAACATGTAGTAATATCCATTCTTGCGTAAATATACTTAATTACTACGAAGAGACTAGTCTTTGTCTTTTAATTTGGTTTTCCTTTTAACAATTACGGACATGACTCCGTGAGAGTAATGTATGCATGTCAGTATTTTTGTGCATTTATGTTTAGTATACCTCCTTGCGATGCACCAACCACGATTGATATGCTGCCACGATAGCAATATTTGCAATTTGTATATATTTTTTCTCTGACTTGTTTCCTAGTGCCTTATATGGCAAATACCACACGTGTGGCATTAGCGTTGAAATCCGCTCAGGTGGGGTAGGCAATGGGTTCTGTCCCCAGAGATACCAACTTCCTTAAAAATGGCAGTTGTTTGCCCTGCTTAACACTTGGTTTTCAGGGTTGTTGCATGAACTGTTTTACCTGGTAGCAGTGTCATATGTCCTTTGGAATACTGTTTTGGGTGCGGTTTTCATGGTATTTTAGCGAATACCACTGTACAGTCGGTATCTGATCCGCGCTACCGCAAGGAGGCTAAGATAATGATTTACCTTGCCTCCAGCACACATAGACACAAGCACGCATACTAATAAGGTGAATATATAAGTAGATAAGTCATCATATAAGTGACATAACCAATAATAGCAAAGTCAAAAGACCATTAGCAAAATATAACGTTATCACTACATGTTGGTAGGAGTTATTTCGTATGTACTCTATAATGATGCATTCCCTCATTTTACAATCGTGTCTAACTGTCACTGGTCTTGTCACACTGTCGGGCACGCTTACTGACCCGACTGCTGCTACGAATGATCGACAGTGCTGCTTTATATACATCTTAAAACCTTCGCTGAACGTGTTTGCTTGTACCAAAACCGTTAACCGATACATGAATGAAAAACGCAGTAAACGCTGTGTCGACGTATTTATTTGAAACTGTAAAGTAAACATCATTATTACAAACATGATAATTTACTACCAAATGACGACGTTTTGTCCGGACAATAAATGGAAAACACAAGTAACACGCCTGAAGGAACGTTATTTATCAACATTTACGCTGCAAACATTAACCTAAATAATCCCACCACTAACTGACAACAGTGACATGTGTACTTAATCGCTAAAATCGAAAGTAATGGACTTTTTACGTCACATATTAGCATTTTAGGTAAAGTCGTTTACCACCAACGGCAAAACAAATGCTATAAATAAACAAACATATCTCTGTTAAGGCTACACGATGTTTTTCAAACAACCGGAATAATGTTAATGCGTACATGTAGCTGAGAACAGCCTTTTTATATTAGTTATCTTAACGAATTACTAATCAAAATTATCAAAACAAGATCTAGCTTTTCGAACTAACGCTATATCAATATATTTACATTCTGTTTCTTCATGTGCTCTTGAATTATCAAGTTATAAGAATGGTGATTATTGAAATTGTTACGGAATTATCCGAGTTATATATGATTTACAAACTTAAGCTCGTCAACCTGAAATAAACGTGTACGAGAACGATACTTTATAGTTGAGTTAGTGGCGTGTAACCACCTGGTCACCTCGCACCACACAGATATACAGCTGCTGGTTGGACGGTAGGTATGAAGAAAATAATCAAAATTCCGTGAATAATAAAATGATATCATTGTCACCGTATATCGTAGTTTACTGGATACAACTGAACAAAAAATGCATTTATCGAAAAAAGACGAGTAATGAGATTATCAAATAACAAAGGAACGTTAACAAATTTAGAATACAGAAACGAGCCGAAACAGATCAAACCACAGTCGCGTCCTTATTGAATCAGAATTGTAGATTGATGTCTGAAACATTATTGTTCTTGCACTTTTGCTGTAAATGTCTCGTTTTATGCTGTTTTGTTGTCCATGAGGGAGAAGATGTGAATACCAAGTGTCGGGATAATTGTTGTTTTTATTTTGAAATAATGATTAATAAGTAAGGGGTTTGGTTTGGTGTTATATTGTTTAACGTCTTATTAACATCTAAGGTAAGTTAAGGACGTACATCCATGTGTGTTGTGTTAGCGTGCATGTGTGTGTGTGTGCCGGATAGGGTAATTGAACTGTGTCTACAAAAATTCGCAAACGTCCGTTTTCCTGGCTCGGATCCAGTTATCCACATTATAATTCATAATCTAAAACCACCAAAAGAAACGATGATTTTCAGCGGTTTTTTTTCTTCAAAATCTGGACCACACTGCCATGGATTGATAATGCTAGGAGTGATATGGAATTACATTGACCTTTCGGGGTCACGCTATTGTTCGTAAAGTCATGAATAATTAATCTAAGGACGTGTTTGGGTCACTCGTGGTCACTGACGTCATAAACAAAGGCCATCTGGGCTTGGTTTGGTTTTTTTCTTCAACGTCTTATTATTGACTGCCGAGGTCACTCGAGGACGTGCTGTCCTATGTGTTGTGTACGCATGCATGTCGGAGACAGGGTATGTTGGTGTAATTGCCTCCTTGTGGAGGTGCGTATAGCATGCCGACTTTATAGTGATATCTGACTAAAATACCATCCCGAAGGCACCGTGCTAGCACCGCATTCCGCCCGGTCACATTTTACTGACAATGAGTGATCAAGTTAAGTTGTTGCCATTATCCTAAATGCTTATGTATTATTAAAATTATAATTATAGAAATAATTTGTTTCCAGGCCGGGAGATAGCCAACTCTATCAAAATGGTAGCTGCTGATTAACCCATTGTAGGCCTAATGTGACCGGATATAATCTTATTTTCGGGGCTTCCGAGATGGGTATTTTTTGAGTAAGGACTATAAATTCCGCATCATATCCGCGCTATCATAAGATCGCAAATACACAATCATACCAACTGTAGCAGTCATACCTACATACATTACATATGGAACCACGTCCTTAAATTATTTTATCTGTTAAACATTAGTCAATTGGTGTTAACATAAAGACACGATTTATTATACAATGTTTTGGATTAATTCATTACCTTTTATATACATGTATTCTTGACTTATTCATTTACGAATTTGATAAGCTCAGCTAATTGATATTGAATTTTAGATTCAAATATCGGTTCTGTTTTTACAGAATAACGTTTCATATATGTATATTGCGATAAATTGTTTAAAAAAATCAAAATCAAACCCATTTGTTTATGGAATTTAAGTTTTTCTTCTTTTTTTTTATTAAATATCGTTCGTGATTTGGTGAATACATGTTTGTAGCTACATGTACGATTTGTATTGTATGCAATTTCATGTACGCATATGGAAGATGGTATTGAGAAAGTGGTACTAGATCAGACGTTTGACGTCTTGCTGACATCAACACCATTTAGTGATCGTAAAACGGACACCAAGTAACGCATTTTGTACACGTCATATTGTCAGGTGACAGGTCAAAGGCGATCTGGACAATACTGGTCAAAGAACTGTTAGCTTATCGCTTTGGTAACTGGCATTTGCAAAAGAAAAGCTGTATACATTGTAATAGCGTTATTGTCGGTCTGTTTTATAAAATTTTGAATGCAATAACAAACAGTAGTTTCGAATAAACTCTATATTTACAATGTAAGTACTATAAAAGTCTCAATCGATTATCTCTGTTACATTGTTAAGCTTATCAGACTTTCGGTTACTCACCGGTAAGTACAACTAGAACTTGATTGTTTTTTGTTAGCTTAACATAACTTTGCTAACTTTCATTTTGAGATCTTTTAAACTGCATGCATTTTATAAAAAAAAACTTATGCTCTGATTTTAAATTTGTAATAAATGATCCTTTAACTTGCATTATGATGTATATTTTCTTTTCTAAATATTTTGTAGGAAATTAGTAAGTTTAATTTGTCTGTAAGCTAACCATGTCATAGACAACTTGGATCTTGGTATCATAACATGATGCACTGCATATGCTTAATAGTAACTACAGTTAGTGTGTAGACATGTAAACAGTGAATAGTTTGGTGTATCCGAAACAGGTTGGAATTATACTATACCGGAGCTGGAGCCGAATTTTGCAAAGGAGGTTTCCATGAGGTAATTTTCTTTTCATAAACAACCACAAATGATATATTTGACTTGTTTGAAAGCTTGAAATTTGTTCTGGTATAAAACAATAATATGTTTAGAACCATTATCAAATTATACAAGGAAATACTTCAGCGTCGTATATCTAATGACTATATATATCTCCACAAATTTGCTGTCCTCCTCATGCTCAATATGTATGTATATAATATACGCGTGCGTATCCGTGTGTGAATGTAAAAAAGAGCCAAACTGCTTTAACATGAGATATGAGACATGTTTTATTACTAATAGTTTAAACTGATTGATCATGAACAGTAAAGTGTGGAAGTATAGACTCGTTATGTTGAAGTGAAGGTCGAATTGTAATCGTATATTGAGTATAATTCATAAAAGCAGCATATGCTGATTGTAATATTTTGGTATATTAACCAAAGTAGGAAGAACTATGTAAGTGTTGTCATCCTAGTTCCTATGAATAAATAAATGTACAGGGAAGATAGGATATTTTACTCTTACATGAAATATTTCATAATTTCATTTAGAAAAAACTGCGCAAGTAAGTAGAGAGACGCAGCACAGACTTAAACCATTCCTTTAGCATCAGATCAGAATTTGTGATCGTTGTGACATTGGCAGCGTAAACCGAATGACGCGCGTGATATACACTCGCTTACCGCTTATGTTAATTAAAAACGTCACGAATTTGTTTTCAATTAATTACTACTGTTTTAAGACGGAGGCTCATAGTTCCTTGTCAGTGTATAATTTGGCTGTTAATCCATATATGTGAATTTTACCTCCACTTTGTGGCTTCCATAACTAAGTGCCTTCCTTCGATATTGTGACGTGAAGTCCAATTTGCATATTCCTTGTCTAGGAGTAATTAAACTAGTCACACTCTCACTTATAACGCTTTGTGTGTTATCTCTCGTCATACAGACACAAACGACGGGGATAAGATGGCAGCGCTGTGTTTTTCGATTGTAATAGGTAAGTACAAAATACATCTTTTTTTCATCCCAAAACATTCCACATACATGAAGTAGCCATTTATAATATTATTTTATTGTGATTATTGAAAATGATGTTTTTGTAAATAAAAGATCAATAAAAGAAGTTTTCAACATTTGTTGTACATTTCAGAAATTAATTTATTATAATTTTAATGACGTGTAAGTGATTATTGGTCTCTACCTCAATTTACTTGTGTGTAGTATCCTCAGTAAAGTTGAACACATATATCATCTGGCACAAAACGAAAACTACTGTCAACGTCATACATACTATTTAAATAATTTTTCAATTAATTTCAAATATACTATATACATGGTATTAAATAGAATATCTTATACCAAATTGAGAAATACTAAATAAGCATATGCTTTATAATTATTTGTTATACAAGTAATTGTGATATGCAAAGAAATTATAAGATAAGATAAGATACATGAGAATAAAAGAACTTCACATAAGATGTAATTTGTTAGTTAAAAGTTAGTTGTGATATGATAAAAATATTGCATTCATATGAAATATATTAAATAAGCCTCTTAATCAAGGTAGAATATGGCAAACTTTTACGCATAACATATACGAAAGAAACATTATATTAAAAATGGAGAACATGGTATTTCATGTAAAGAGCATCGATATGAACTATTGTAGATATATATATATATATGAAATATGAGAAGTTGAAATATATACATTAGAGATATATGTAAAGCATACATATCTTCATGTAATCTAATTAACAAAACGTCTCTACTGTTGATAAATGAACATAATAGAAACCATGTCTTCATGTATAATTCCGGCTGTCAAGCACGCCCTGTATAATCAGAAAAAAACTGCACTTAATGCAATAAATATAACTGTAAAACTTCACTCTTTGTAGACGTGAATATGTCTAATCCAAGTTGCAAGTTGTGGACAGTTTTTGTTTAATTTCTGACAACTATATGAGATGGTATGGTATAAAACTACAAATCACAAACCGCACATCATCTCATCACGTGTCTCGATCTAGGCATGATATTAATAAGCAAGTAGAAAAACGATCAATGTCCAAAATCTATAAGCATGAATACGGGAGTTAGACTTGCCATGTGTATTTTATTCTAAAATATTTAATTTTTTAACTTATCTTGTCTGTGCTTTAAATATGGGGTTAATAGTGTCTTTCCTATATTTTTGAGCCTTTAAGTTTCCCGTCTTTTTTATCCGCGTCGTAATACCGTAATACGAATATTGTATTGTGCGAGAACAAACTGGTTTTTATGTCTATTTTCTTTTTACATGAAAAGAGGGTTAAGTCCATATGTATATTATAAGGTGGCATTTCATCGAGATTGGTTTGCTCCATATGTAAATTCGCAAGAACGTACATGTATGTGACAGTAGCGACTATGTTAATAATAAAACGCAAGTCCACTTAACATTGATAGATGGCGTTGGACACACATAACATGACAACTTTATGTACAAAAGATTTATCACCGGTATTACAGTCATAATGACAATAGAACTATTTGTTCGAAAGCAACAACCTGGATCTTAATAAAAAGCATTAGCATCTTAATCATATACAAGTGTTTCAAAGAGTTCTTGTCTTAAGTCATGAATATTCTACATAGAATAAAACAATCATTGGGCATATCGACGCCTTCGGGATAAGAAGATATTTGGAACGTCAGCTGGACGCATATGCAATTACCGTATGTAATTGGTAACGTAATTTTGGTTCATAATATTAAAATTACATATATTGCCGTTTCGTATATGTTTGAACAAGGATGTTTCCCCATATAACAGTGCAATTAAGGGATATATTTTGACGTATGACATATATCATGTAAAACTCAACCTTTAAATAGTATTCCATTAACTTAAAAGTCCGAACGCCATTATTCTTAGATTGCAATTTACATTTATTAACCTTAAATTTAGACTTCGATATATCAATGATTTTTTTAAATCAAAATACGGTTGTGTGACCGCACAACGCACCAGAAATAGCGTACGCACACCGTGTATACATCGTTCACACACCGTCCGCACATCGTCTACACATGACGCGCACAGCTGTACGATTTAACAATCGATCGCCCGTTATGCGGTTCTCTCCGCACAACTGTGCATTTGGGTACACTTTGTAGATCAATATTACGGAATGAAAAAAATACGGAAAGCTCGTATGCTATAATGAAAACAGTATGCATTACTGTAATTTCTCATCACAATAATGAAGATTATGTACAGTTTTACAATGCGTGTAACACAGAATTAAGTGACCGCTAGACTGTCAAGAATGGGGTTGGCTCCAAGGTAACAGAACAGGTAAATAACAATTTGATGAGTGAGCGGAGTTTTACCTGGCCTGTACCTGACACATAGAGCTGAAAGGCGATACCGTATGACCATAATGAAAGCACAACTGGACGTTTCGTATATGTTATTTGCATTCGGTTTGCCTATATCTCCCCTTCACTTGTGTTTTCACACCCCTGGCCCTACCCGACGAAATATGTAAGCGCCACGGGCGGGGGGAAACTACGGTCCAGGTACATATACAAAGTGCCTATGTTTACCTGTATACGGGACTGTGTTGTAATTTAACATGTGTCGATTAAGGTCGTTTAAAAAATACCGAAAACACAATTTCTAAATTTAAGAAAATATAGATATAAAAGTAAGCTTATAGATGTAGGTAGAATATAGAAGCATACGTACAAATCAAGTTTATGTGTTTAAGCACGAAACCGTATATATTGTTAAGGCATTCCTCAATTTACACCAACCACGATTGTTATCGCACAGCGTTCGTCCATCGTGCACACAAATGTGCGCAAACAATGATCGTCCAATTTTGTATCGTTCGCACATCGTGCACACATCGTTCACACACCGTGCACACATCGTGCGCACACCGTACATCATGTAACGTTGTGCGATCCCACAACTGTAACTCACTTTCATCACACCGTCATGTTTAAACTGCATATTTACTTATGTAACTACTGGATCAATTATTCGCAAAATAACATTATTGTTCGCAAGTCATTAATTCAAAGTTATGCGGGTATTTATATTATGCATTTTAAATTAGAACACTGTTGAATGATTTATTATTATAATATGGCATCGAAATGTTTAACGTAAACAGGCGTGACTATGGGGAGCTTAGAATGACAGGTTTGGTCACATTGGGTCAACATACTCTATAATATAATCAAGATCTAACAAAAGAAAACTTAGATTGTCTTCGTAATGATTTAAAAGGAGTGCTTAAGTAATGCCACAATTAGCATATTTCGTGTCGGTTGAAGCTCCTGTATGGCATTGTCGTGATTTCAGCTTACTAATCGGCATGTATACATGTTTCGACGGGCTGACCTTTGACCGATGACATGTCACGTTAACCCTTCACATCCCGGTGTACACCTGCAAGTGTCTCTCTATGGCTTTAGAGACTCTGTCCCTTTGGGACAGAAATAACTCGTATACCATCCTCGTCTGGTCAAGACACAGACTGGTTCTTCTCAGGGAAGGTGCCAGGCACGTTTATAAAACGTTTGTGTGGATAACTTGGGATTCATTAACGATTTTTTTCGATGATAATTTTTTAACCTGTTTTTTTACGGGAAAACTGTATAGAAATAGAAATAATATGCCTATTTACTTTTATTCTGATATGAACTTAAACAGATGGTATAAGTTGTTATGAATTACAATGAGTTGAGGTCCAACCCAAAATGCATTTGCATAAAGCTAACACAGTGTACATTATATCACATACAAATGCAAATATGAAATGTTCCATTTGAGTAATTGAGTGTTTCGGGCCAAGACAATTTATGTCCAGAGGGTTTTATGTAGTAAACATGTGTTCCTTCTGTACATATGCTATTTTGTAGTTAGTAAATATACCATATATTCTACGTATCAAATCAGGTAAATTAACAGGTATGCTTTGTTGAATTTTCAAAGGTAAAAAGGAGACAAGTATGATTAAAACTCAAAGTATGCAAATGATTAATGGCTTCAAATTCAGATTTTTTTTATAAAATACAGATTAATCAAATTCATATCAAGGTAGTATGAAATTTAATTCGCCAATTAAATTTTTCTTCGTTAGAAATTGTAGAGACACGGGAATTAATCTCTTGAATCTTCATTAATGAAACGTTTATGAATACCATGTTTAACTACAGATGGTCATATATGTTGAGATGTGTCTACGTTTAAAACGTTAATTAATAAAAATGGTATGAGGAGTGTTGACATTAAGTCTGAGCACGTCTGGACAGTGTAGGCGCTCATTAGTAATATATCCTTATGGCTGTATTGAATCCTGTCTAAAAATGAACAAAAACGGCTAAAACGTTGATACGACGACATAAACATGTAAATTTTACGTCAATGGTTTTAAAGATGTACGTGTTATGTGAAGGATTGTTTTGATTGATAATGTGTCCCACATTTATTTGTTCTGTCCTAGATGATTTGTTCTCTTTTGCAAGTATGCATTTCTCAACAATTCAAGTGTGATGTTGGAATGCAATTTAATGTATTTTATCAGTGTTTTGTTATTCAAATTCAATTTTCACTGTCATCTGACACCAATGAAAGTGATAAGTTTATGTAGCAGAACAATTATAGATTTGTTTTACTCCGCATTGAAGCCGCGGTTGGCCTATTTTAACAACGTTGCCCGTCTGTCTGGGTTTCCGTTTGTCGGTCCGTCCACATTGGTTTTTTGGAGATTATCTAAGGAAACAAATATCTTTTCAAAATTTGACCTGGCGATATACTGTGATTTAAAAATACGTTAAAATTTCTAATGTCAAGGTCAATGGCAATAACTATAATAGACCGGGGTGTTCGGTTCTTATGTTTGAATTAAAATGATTGTTGAATTTGAAACTTGTCATGATGGTGCATTGTGTGAAATAGAGAATAAACGTCAAGATGACCGTTTCTATATATAGGCCATGGGGTTACGGTCCTTTTGTCGGAATCCAAAAGACTGACAATTATGAAATTTAATATGGTAATAGACCAATAGTATACAAAAGGTGTAAACAAGTTTCTGAAGTCAAGGTCACATCTACTAAAAGATAATGCAACTGAAGGTTCGGGAAAATATACCTATTGTATCTCACTACATCAACCAAATTAATCTGCTGCTAATTGGAGCAATAATGATATATATCTTTTTCGATTGTACTGCAATACCCAGTATCTGTATTCCAGTAAAGATGTTGCAAGACTAGAAATATTTTATTCCATATGGACATTGCCAAGCAAGACAGCTGCTTGGAATTTATTCATAATCCAATTGTAGTTTTTTTTTTACTGAATCAAACCATATCCTTTCAATACAATGTTCACTTCATCTGTCTATAAATAAAATATGCAATCTTATTAAATAACTAGTCTTCTGACTTGTTGAACAGCACTAGTATTAAAGTTGACCAACACTGTTCATGATAGGATTAATTCATAATGAACCAAAAAGTCAAAATATAGATTAATATAACCACACGCTAAACCTGCAATTTTGTACCTACTCTGATGAAGTCATCCGGATATGGTTACGCCTGAGGGAATACTTTGATTGACAAGTTAAGGTGTCATGACTGATGACACTTGTACGATAGCAATCACGATCAGTATAAAAGGAACACACTTTTCAATCTCTTGTGTAGGCGCTCAGTCATCAGCTTAAGACGCCATTTGTTTAATATTCGCATTTGTTTTACATACTGTGTTTAAAATATTTAAATATAAATCATTTCTATTTGTGCATTTGAGTCACCTCGAATCGATTTTGAATATCAAAAAGCAAAACCATAAAAGCACATAACGAACAAATAACTGTAAGCTGTGATGCAGCCAACGAGTCTTAACACGAGTCTGGGCCCTGCAGGGCTCAGTTGAAATACAATAAGCGTCACAAGAAGTCATACAAATATTAAATACAAATTGTATGAATTTTCTTCAAAAGCTACAAACTATTGTGTTTCCTTAGTTTCTATGATACGATTTTATTCTCCCTAATTATACAGAAATCGAAAATAGTAATAGAATATATCATGTTGATTTGTCTTTGAGCTCGGCAAGTCTGGATCATAGTAACTGGCACGGAATCTATGGACAGTTGAATGTTGATTACAGAACAGGAAATGTATTCAGTTTTAATTGAAATTGTTTATCCATCGTGCTTAATTAATCTCTTTTAGTTGCAAAATGTTTTATGCATTTATTCAAATGTAGGATACTGCCTTGGGGATTTTGAAATTGGCTTTTATCTATTTTAGATCCGGCTATTCAATGTAATAGCCATTTTACATCAGTGTATTCAATGACGTAATACCTATGAGGACAGCAATCAGGGGAATAAGATAACTTAATTAACTTTTTACAATGAAAGGAAAGTTGCTATTGCTTTTTTTACATTATTATTTTTACAACATTGTGTTACAATGTAATCCTTTTTTAAATAGCTGAAGCATATGATTATGTTGTTAAGAGAATTGCAAAATTTGTTTCCATTTCTTCTGAAGCTTATGAAATTTGCTGTAGCACGATGCATAATTGTTATGGCACGAGGACTTTAAAATCCTCTCCTCTATTAAATACTTCCTGTTCCATATTTGTGTAATTTCTTTAACGTTTAGTTTTGTTGTACATATATTATAACAAACGTTTAACAATTAATAAATTATGAAAACCAATGAGAAACGCCCGTATGAACTTATCTTATCAATAAACCCGTGCAGGTTCGGGGGAGGGAATGGGCCTGCTGTATCCACTGACTGATCGCAGGTTAGGGGGAGGGAATAGGCCTGCTGTATCCACTGACTGATCGTAATAGGCGATTAACATGGGGATAATATCAGCAAATTCAACACATAAAAATCAACTTATTACGGAAATTACAAACGTCTTTTTTAATAAAACATTCTTTATTATTATTTCTTTCCGTGCAATCCGATCCAACTAAACTGTCAGTAACATATCCAATAGATGATTCTAAGTGCCCTCACTCGTTTTCACACACCCAACCATAAAAAAGTGTGCAATAAATCACATTAAACTCCAGTCATTGTATAGCTAAATCCATTGCATGTGCAATCGTGATAAAATGACGAAAACTTCGACTGTGGTAATAATAATAAATGTTTGATGGGAAGGGAACATAAAAACCATGAGGTCTATAATACAATGCAAAGGATCCAAATTAGGACGGGATTTTTAAAAGGTTGTTATTATTAATAGTTTTTATCTGTTTCATACATTTTGGCTCTTTATTTCTCAACACCATGCGATGGTATACTATTCCCCTCTTCTCTTTTGAATCAGTTTTGACGTTAGGAACTTTTAGGGAATACATTCAATGTCGTCGTGGCGTTTGTTGGCTAACACAACTTATGATACCTAATGTTTTTGGTTGTAGTTGGTATATTTGCAACTGATTTGTATTTATGTGTTTTGCAAAATAATAAGAACTTCTTGATAGAAGCCACTGGGTGGCTAAACCACCAAAATAAGTACAAATGTCACCCTTTGGGTGCACTTTTTCATTCACATTTCTTGTTTACGTTGTTTTTGTTATGAGTGGAGAGGCATACAAGGCAGCTAAGCAATTCGCTTGATTATTCTTATAACACCATAACAAGTTTAATTATTGTATAACTGTTATTATTTTATTTTAAAGTGAGAAACATTAGTATTACAATATTATGACACAATACACATTAACACACAAGACACATTAACAGGTTCAGTAAATATCGAGGATTATTGATTTGCTGCTGATAACGTAAATCAGGATGATGTCCCCTTATTCGTCAAGTGACCCTTGCGAATCGTTCAAAGCATATCTAACTTGGAATAGTTTTAAGCCCATCGTGGTGCGGCGTCTGTCCGTCTGGCGTCAACTTTTTATTTTAAACAACTTCTACTGACTAACCAAAATACCCAGGGTGATGTTATTTGGCCAGTAGCATGCTTGGAAAAGAGGCTACCAAGTGTGTTCATCCTCAAGGTTGAACATAAATTAAAAATACAATTATTAAGTAAAGCGATGATCAATATACCTTTGGTTTCTAACTTTTTGGCCTCTAGCATCACCGACTAGTCCTTAAGGATGAACCAGCTGTAGGACGCAGCGTTATTAATTGTTTAGCACAATGTTACTATTACCAGACTTTAAAGGTGCATCACATGTATGTGTAATATACATATTTGAAAAGTATAGCTTGTCTTTATATATAAATAAGCATACAGGGGTTTCTCCAACATATGATAATATCCCTCTAAGGATGCAATATCGATGTCAACCAATAACACAATGAACAAATTCAATATAATCAGTATACATGACCTGTCCCTTTAAAGACTTCCTTTAATATCTCTCTGGCCCTATTATGTATAATATAACTCTTTGAGCTCTTGGGTGGATTACAGTACTATATATGGATTATCTTTATACATTAAACACTTATTAATTCAAAAGTACTAGAATGCCTTTTCTAACACTCTCTTTCGAGAGGGGTCAGGCCTCCGTCTTTCCCTTTGGCGTTCAGTCTACAGTTGGTTGAAGGTTCCTGCATGTACTACCTCTCTGCAAATAAAGTAAAACCTGACACTGCCTTACATGTGTATCACACATTCATGACACTAAGAGTGTACACGTACAGGTTATCTCCCCTCCTTCGTAAATTGAAAATTTTGATAACCGGTCTTTGTTGTGTTTCACTCGCCTTTCAGAACGTTTAAGAACTTTCTAAACTTTTAAACAACATAGGTTTACAATGATATCGCTCAACAATTATGCAAAGACAATACGTTTCTATCAATGACTACTTTATATGAGTCAAATTAGAGTTCAAGCTCCTTTTTATGTGGTTTTCACGTCTTTTTCGTCTTTATTAATGTTTAACAGTATACACTGTTGATTGGTTTGGTTTTATTTTGTGTATCGTTCTATTAACAGCAACAGCTAAGGTTATTTAAGCGTGCATGTGTGTATGTGTGCCGGAGACAGGGTATTTTAGTGTGATATCGCGGATCTGATGACGACTTTATAGTGCTTTATTACTGAAATGCCATGTCGAAGGCACCAAACACAACATTACGCCCGGTCACATTATACTAACAACAGCTGTACCAGTTGTTGCCATTCCCCTCAATGCTTAACGTTATGAACGGAAATAACTAAGACCATATTCAAGTACTTTGGTACATATGTGTCCCGACCTTGTGCAAGGTGCTAGGAAATAAAAGGTAGTCAGAAATAGACACAAAAGCAAATCCCCAATTCCGCTGGGGGTTCCCATATTAGTCGCCTCTTTTGTTGAATCTGAGACATATAATATATAATTGTCCATTTTACTTTCAGTTTGTCTGTTAATTACACAAGCTGAGTCCATATGTAACCCAACCCCTGACTTAGACGGAGCACCAGAAGGGTAAGTTTCCAGAATTTAAATTCAACAACACAAGGTATTTAATGTTGATTTGATGACATATTATGTGAAAGAGTAAACAATATTAGTTATATAGTCAGTTACTGACCCTCTACAGAACTATAGAGGGTCAGTAACTGACTATATAACGAATTTATCGCATCGAGGACCCTTTTTGCTTAAAATGAAAGTGATGTAATACATAACAAAACAATATGAATATTTAACAAATTTCGTCTAACCTCGCTGCGGTATAGCCTTCAAAATCCACATCCTGATGTTTCTCCATGAGATAATCCTTAAAACACTTCACACACGTCTTGTTGGCCTTTTGCGTTTGGGCAGACTGACTGTTTAGTCGCTTCTTGTCTATTTCTTCCGTTGTCGTCTGCCCAAATCTCTCCATGTTGTTGTTGTGCTGTTGTCTCTCAATGTCACCGAAACGCTTAGATAAGGGGACGGCACCCACGCTAATACAAAAGACGGTCGCTTGCTACAGCGTCTTACTAATTTTGCCTGGCGTAGGAGAAGCAACTCCTATCATTTCAGAATATTCAGGTACCCGGTATCTGTTGTTTTAGTTTTGAAGCGGTGAGCAGTGGGCGGCCATATTGCCCTATAATGGAATCCTACTGACCCTATATAGAAAATTAGAGGGTCACCACGTGACAGCTCTAAACCAATGGATTTTGGACATTTTTGTCCGAGGTGCGATAATGTTTGATGTATATCCGGATTCTTTAATATTTGCTATATTTTTCCTCCTAATTATAAGCCCTCTCTTCAGGCAACAACACCACTCGGTGCAATGAAATTTGCAATTAAATTATCAAAGCTTCACATAATGCAAAACATTCTGCGTTATTGCCTATCGTTGACGGTGCAATGTTATATAAAAAAAATACAAACATTACAAGCGTATAGAAGTCAACTTTATATCACTGTAACGGTATGCACCTGCGAGCTTTTTGATAATCATCAAACACACCCTATAATAATGCAACACGTGTCGAAACAGTAAATATCTCAATAATGTTGCGTTCCTTGCAAACTTAGTCTCCACTTTGACCTTTTTGTTGGTTTGAAGCAATTTCATTATACATGTTTTATCGGCATCCTTCGTTGGTATTAAAAGTCATTATGAATGCTTATTGGACATTTCAAATTCCATGAAGTTTACATGTAAATCTAAGTCCTAAACAAGTAATCTCTTGTCCTCAAATCGAGATCCGGGTTAAAATGAAACAACAGGGCACATTTTAAACAAAAGCATAACGAACTGTCGATAAAACAGCAATTCGAACTCAATACCGATAAAACAAATGATGAGCAAATGAAAGACCTTTTAAAAGTACAAATAAAACATGTGTTCCAGAAGAAAACCATATTGAAAACACTTTAAATTGCACAAGGAAATATAAGATTGGCATATGAAATTATGATGCGCTGCCCGTATTCTTCATCAATGGGATTTCCTATTATAAAAAACTTTATGGTAAAGAAAAATTGAAAAAAAAGAGAAACAAAAGTAAATTTGCATTTAGCCGTGGCCCAGATATCTTTAACCTAACATTTAATGACCCGACATTCAGTTACTCCCCATGTGAGGAAGGCTTTGGGTTCTGTCCCCTGGCCGAGACATACCAAAGTCTTTAAAAATGGTAGTTTCTACTCCTGCTTAACGCTCAGAAAATTAGGAGTGGGATGACTGGTTGCTGGGTGTCTTAGGCAGTATGTTTCAGTGAGGTAGCAATATAAAGTCGACATCAGTTACGTGCTATCACAAGGAGACAAACAAGAACATATCGCAGCCTCCCAAAATACACAAGCATACACTACACGCATGCATCTTGCACACAGGGGCGGCCGTACTTAAATGACCGTAGCTGTTAATAGGACGTTAAACAAAATCAAACCAAACCAAACCAAATCAGTTACTTAAAATGTAAATGACGGTTGCGTACGTATGCATTCGCCACAGGCTGTTACAGCTCAAACCTAATTAGGCTTGAACGTTTACCCGATCTTGTTTGCGTAAAAGCTCGTCATGCTGGTTTCGATCCGTTTGGGTGAATGGTGTGGGAATCAGATAACATGTGGTCGACATAACATATACAATATTTAAAGCATGATTAAGAAATACATAGTACACATACACACATACAGTACATTAGGTTAAGGCAGAAGCATATCACAGATAAAATTATAATATCACAGTTTTGGAAAGTCGAGAATATGTCACGTGTGTAATTAAAACATTAGTGAATTGATCAAATGTCATGCACAGCATACATTCTTATGTGCATTTTAAAATTAAGAAACATATCTTGTGTCTAATTAACATACATATATGTTAGCCTTTGCCTGAGAGCAAAACAGAACACAACAGAAAAAGCTACAGAAGCGGGACGGCTTGTTCGTTTGGAGACGCGTGATAATGGTATGTTTAGAAGCACACAGTCCTTCAACAAAACATCAGTCGGGAATAATATCCAAAAATAATAAATACTAATAGAAAGCTTGAGCTAAGACCAAAAAAGAAAGAAAGAGTGTAATTAAACCTAAAATTTGATAACATATGTGACATAGGTGCTATAGCATAAAATCCTAGGAGATATATACTTACATAGTTCTAATCAAATTTTTGTTTGTATATATTATTTAAGTATTTTCTGCATTCTGATTTGAACCTATTCAATGTCTGACTCTCAGTGATAGATGTTGGCAGGCTGTTCCAACATTTGGGACTATCGTTTCAAATACATAAGACTATTTTAAAATAAGTTTCAGAGGTTATACTGACAGTATTGCCAAATGTGGGCACTGGATAAAAACAAACAAGTGTTAAGACTATTAATACACACATATATACATGTATATTTATATATACTGAGGTGTCAGCGTTTCAGTTGACACATTCCGTTCAAACAACATATTTATACTTGATGTTATGTCTTTCTATGTAGCCGTTTGTTCCGTCAACTACGTAAGTCTGTTGGGTCAACCGTGACGTTTCACTACAGAAGCTTCCAGTATTTCTGTCCTTGACTAAAAAGCGTTGCAGGTGTGTAGGTCATTACCTAAAGAATTTCTAGATGCCAATATTGTACACATACTGTATTGTGTATAACCTAACATGGAAGCGGCCTTTTATTCCTATCAGTTCTTGTTAATTCAGTATGCTCGTTGTAAAGTTCTCGCATTTAACAATCCTTATTGTATATAAGGAGCTACACATGTGTCGCCCATTCCCCACATATAAAGTACTCGATATGTTTGCGTGAATTGTCAATTTTCAACCAAATCAATACATACTGTAATAGGATCCGTGACATAATAACGTACTTCATCACGACGCTCTGTCGGTCCCCTACATCTATTGAGTTCATGTGGTTTTTGTGTACTGAATGTAATGTAATATCTTTACTACTATCCATTTAAAACGTTCATGGTTTGTGAGCAATCCTGGTCGTGCCTTTTTATATAGCCTCAACATAATTTAGATGGCATGATATCGAACTCAAAAAAAATAAGAACTTAAATCGTCTTTTAAACAGCCTCTATTGTGTACGTGAGTGCTTGTATATGTTCACATGTGTGGTAAAAAATGTGCAAAAAGAAAATAACATCATTTCAATACTTTGGTGTATCTCCGAGTACCAACACTTTTAATTTCTCTGTTTGGTTGAAAATGGAATACAGTTCCATTTTAAAATAAAGTTTCTGAGTTACAAAAAGTGAAGTTATCTGTGAAATGCAGCACAATTAATTATTCATACTGTCATAGCACACCTTCTACTGTATTTTACTTATTTGCTCAGCAAGAATAAATTAAAACGTATTTTTTTCCAAATTACATGTGGAATGAAGACATTACTGCAATACCAAATAGTGAGATTTTAGAAAAACAGAATTACTGATCAGTAAGCAGAGCATATCAAAAATTAAATGTTACTTATAGAAATAAGAAAACTAAGGGATAAAACCGAAATGTCCTATACAAAGCAACACTTTTCAGGTTAAAATTGATAATACCCTGTCTGTCAAGTGAATGGTTTCCAACTGGAGCGGTTAAATCAGCCCATCTTCTTTGACTATCTTGTAATCACGATTACATTTCCATATCCAGACTTAAAGCGGATATGTCACAGTTCCTTGATGACAGTGGTACATATACATTAAAAAGTGTCTGTATAGCTGGATAACGTCTCACGTCTGGGTCGGACATATGACTTATAATATCGAAATAAAAGTCACTTTTAAACAGGTACACTATTCTGCAATTTTCCACGGCGATAAAAGTAAAAGATTTAAAGGAACTTTTCAAATGTTTATGTATGTATTTAGAATAAACATCTTTCTCTTCATTTTTGATACACTTCTAGATTTGTATTTTCATTTCCATTTTCTTATTTTTTTTTATTTTTTTTTATTATATCATTTTTGCATAACTAGTGCCAAGACATTTCTGTTTTCATCACATATATATAAACTTATCTCAGGATTTATTTACCTTTCACTTTTTATGAATTTATGAAGTAAATAACATCATAAGCGTTGTTAGGTGCATGATTTCATTTGTTTCTAAATACTACATAAAACATGCATTATAATGATAGCCTTTAAGACAGCAAATATTGAGAAAATAATTTGTCGATGCACAATGCCATGCTAAACATTTGCACTGTATAATATTTGGAATAGATAATAAACATATAAAAATATTTATGCACGGATCAATAACACATGGCGGCACACTCTTTAATGACCTTAGCGGTTGATTAGACGTCGAACCTTATGCACCTATTTTTATTTTCTGCGTCTACTCATCGTAATCATAACTGTTTTGTCAAATGGGAATCTTTGTTGAATTGGCTGAATGAGATTGCACCTTTCGGAGGGAAAAAAAGTCGATGAATCTACAACAAAAAACAAATAGATCATTTTTTTTAATAATATTTGTTAAATGTTATGCCACCTTAAATAGGCTTTGTGTGCATTATCTATTAATTTATGATAGTCCCTCTGCCAATATTTAAAGGGAAGTAAGTTGTCGATTTATGTACCACAACAAAACATACTTGGTTGTGTATGGTTTAACGTCCTAACCACAGCTATGGGCACGTGTTTTGTGTATGCGTGCATGTATGTATATGTGTTTGGGGCTATCTCACTGAAATACAATGCCGAAAGCCGTAGCACAGCATTCTGCTTGGTCACATCATACTGACAACGGGTGAAGCAGTTGTTACATTATCATAAATGTTGAACGCTTAGCGCAGGGAATAACAACTACCATTTTTAAGGACTTTTGTATGTCCCGGCCAGGGGACAGGTCCCATTGCCTTCCTCACCTAGGCAAACGTTCAACATCAATGCTAAAAGAGAGGTATTGCTAAGCAAGGCGCTAGGAAATAAAAGGTTGTAAGAAAAAAAGAAAAAAGAAAAATAAAGATCCCAAATATTGCAATGGATGCAGCAGAATTATTTGTAGGCGCCAATTAGAGGGCACAAGTGCAAATCCCCAATTTCGCACGGGGTTCCCACATTAGCCGGTATGGTACATCAGTGTGTAACAGCATGTGCATTCTTTTTTCTATCTGTTCTAAAAACAGGACACATACCATAGGTATCTAGGTCATTGCTGTTTTACGATATTCTATTTTATAAGCAAATCTTCAGTTGTACCATTAGTTTAAACGATTGCAAGTAACACTATTAGTATATTAATGCCATATTCATGAAATTGTATTCGATAGAGGGTAACATCAAATATGGCTGGTTTTAGCCTTGTACTCCGAATTTACGAAGATTTGTAACTTTACTTAATCGAGACTGCCTCGACCGTCTCCTGTCAGGTAAGTTATTTTTTGCACTTACAGTCAGTAGCCCATGACACAGTGTACCAGTGTGCTGTAATAACGCACCCGACACCGTCGGCGGTATTAGGTTTTTTGTACAAATATAAAAGCAAACAATTAGGTCTCGACACACCAGAGTGTAGCGGCCGCTCGCGAAACATTATCAATGAGCGGTTTTTTTTTACTTTAAATAACAAAAACAAAAATTGTGATGTTTTATTTTTCCAATGACGTTGAATATATTTAAGAATAATTCCATCAGTTTTATCAAGATGATGTAAACTGTATTCTTTCATTTCCCTGTGTGTAACATAGAGCTGTCAAGGGTAAGAAAGGGATGTAAGAAATGTCTATCTTACACCCCATTTCACGTGACATGACGTCACATTGGCTCAACAATGACGTGACGTCATGAATTTTAAACTATCCGATGCCGCAATGTGGCAAAGGCGACGTGTAAAATTAAAACCTTTTAATATATATTTACCTTACATGTTAGAAAGATGTGATTATTTTTTTCTGCGCAAACACTGTTTGCAAATATGGCTGGCCAAATGTTTTCGTCTAAAATGCTCAGGGGGAAAATTGATATTTTTAAAATCTGGCCAGTCCAAACGCATTTTCATGGTTTCTGAGCTTATTCTGGTGGTAGGAATGAGAGAAAAATACTCTTTTATGTCCAAGGGTGTAAGATAGGGAAAATCCACTGGATTTTACAAAATTTGAAAACCCTTCGGGTGGAATTTCCATATCCTACCCCCCTGGGCATAAAAGAGTCTTATAATCGTATAGTACTTAATAAATGCTCATGAAAAGGACAACAGAATACAATGAACGGAAGAGGTTTTTCAATTATAGTTCGGGAACTTTCTCAACCCTTCCAGTTAAAATATTTTGAATACAAGTAACACGCCGTTGTTAGTTAGATTCTTATGTGTCATCTGCTCCCTTGTTGTTCCGCGTAGTGTCCTATCCCATTCAGTGGTTCATATGACCTATAGGGTACTAGCTCAGCCCGTTCCAGAGTGTAAGCGTAGCTCCTGGGTAGACAACACGTCAAGCGCGACTATACTGTGTCAGACGCACACCGTCTAGTTTGTTTACGAACAGCGAGCATACGACATTTAATTCACTCCCAGCGCGGTCATTTAGTTAATGTTACCGCATGGCGTAATTGTGGGTACTTGAAGCTACAAAATAATGTGTGATCAAAGACAATTGTTCAATGGCGAATCCTTTGGACAGCGTATTAACACGTCTATGAATCACAGCAGATGTTATCGAAAATATGTGTATTCGTCACCAACGTCAAGTGAGGGGTATGAATATCGCCAATACCACAGACAAAGTACAGAAAAAGCCGATTTCAAAGTAAACAAGTACTCATCAGATATTCTTCGGACGACAGTCGAGAAGCCGAGGGTACATGCCAATACTTGTCAATATGAAGTGGAAAACATTCCCAAACGGCGTGACCGCATACAAGCTGACTTAGGAACGATGCAACAAAGCGAGAACGGAAAATATAGGAATTATTTCGGAAAAACTAACAATGTTCAATTATTTCCACAGTGTTCAAATAATACCAACGACAATTTCCCGGCCCCCGTGATGGAGTCGCTTTCCAATCCTTACACCAAACCAAGTGGTGCGAGAAATGCTGGCCTAGCTGAGGTAATAAATGTTTCAGACGATGACGAAATAGAGTATACGTACATGTTTGATCCGTTTCCTCTTGATAGCACTGAGGAAACAATAAACAACACAAACTGGGATGAATTTAATTCGAGATCGAACCATGAACATCCGTCACCTGCACACGTTTTGAATCTATCTACGGAGAGCCAACTCACCTCTTTACAGAATCAAACTGACAATGATGTTAACAAAACACAGGATTGTTTGATAAAATTAAACGGAGTCACATATAACCAATCGCCATCACAGTTGATGTATTCTGACATTGGTACTATGCAAACCGGATATTATCAGTCATGTTTAACGATATCTTCAAAAGCAGGACCTTGTGAACAGGAGCAAGTGGGTGCAACAGGGAATACACGTACATCTTTTTTACCATGCTATCCGTGTGCTGTAGGAGAGTCGAACATGTGCGGCTGTGTACAGATTCAGTTAAATGACAGAAAAGATTCAAGTAAAGGACGGGTTGACGTTAATAACTATAACCTGAAAAGTAGTCAAATATATTTATCTAACGGCATCAATCACAACCAATTCCTGCAAGCACTGCCCAACCAACAACCTGGAGGGAGCATGACCGAACTTGAATATGACTACGGTAAACAATCGCACACCTCGAGTAATAATCAAAAGACAAAACCTAAAGAACACACGCAAAACTACTTCGTGCAAGAATGTCAACAACTTGTACCGAAACAGTTGCTCGAAAAGAACGAGAAACAACAGTGTCTTAATGAGATCAGCCACAAAACGCCATCACCTAAGGCAACATCCATCAGTGTTTCTAATAATCGAACGACTGCGAAGGATGTTCATAAAGATAAAGGCCTTCACGCATCACTAGCTGACCTACACAGTAACTGCGACAGGTGCAGGGGATGTAAACGACTTAACCTTAAATTAAAGGCCGCAGTGATGTGATTCTGAAATAATCAATATATTTCTTACCGTATGTATTACTTGGAGAAAACAAAAGATACAAGTGAGTTGTTAAAAATTGGTATATTTTAATTCTGAACAGGAAGGTTGGAGTACAATGACAACTTAATCGCTTGCCTGTAAAAGTAAAAAATACGAACATGTTTGATTTTTTTCAAAAATATGAAAACCTAAACAAATAAACGTTCATAAATATACAAATATCTTTATATTTAAATTGTATATAGATATAACAATTGATGTAGTTTATCGCACAAAATTATTTTTTTCTTATAATAAATAATTTATAGTCTGTCTTGAATTGAGTAGCTATTACTTTTCTTTTAATGTTGATGGTTGACACTCATAATGTATAGTTCAATAATTCATATTCATGTGTTAAACTCCAAACCTGTAGAAGCCATTTTTAAAACCCCAATGAACAGATTGTAGGACATGATTAGAGTTAGCGATGACATGTTTCTTTAAATAGTAATTTTGACCATGACCTTAGACTTGGAACATTGAGAACAGGTATTATACATGAATTTTGTGTAAATCTGTTCAAGTTCATTTGGAAATGAAGTCGCCAAGCCATGACATAGAATCGGGACATGAACATCTGATTATGTCAAACAGTCAATACTATTTCATTGACGTCTTTTGGTATACAACAATATTTGGTCGGGACCTATCACTACGAGTATCTCTGATCATAATTTGTGAAAGGTTCCGATTATTGTTTGTTTGTTTGTTTGTTTGTTTGATTTTGTTTAACGTCCTATTAACAGCTAAGGTCATTTAAGGGCGGCCTCCCCTGTGTGCAAGATGCATGCGTGTAGTGTATGTGTGTGTATTTTGGGAGGCTGCGATATGTTCGTGTTTATCTCCTTGTGATAGCGCGGAACTGATGCCGACTTTATAGTGCTACCTCACTGAAACATACTGCCGAAGACACCCAGCAGGACGCCTCACCCGGCCACATTATACTGACAACGGGCGAACCAGTCGTCCCCCTCCTAATTTGCTGAGCGTTAAGCAGGAGTAGAAACTACCATTGTTAAAGACTTTGGTATGTCTCGGCCAGGGGACAGAACCCAAAGCCTTCCTCACAGGGGCGAACGCTCAACAAATGGCCAAAAGTGAGGCATTGTCAAGGGAGACATTAGGAAGAAGAAAGTGTTTTAGAAAGGAGAGAAGCGATAAGGTCCCAAATTTAGTCGCCTCTTACGATCATGCAATTGGGGGCAGCAGGTACAATTCTTACGCCCTACCTGCAGGGACTAACCGATTATTGTACGTGGCAGAGTGTATAAGTATGATGGGAGGTTTCGTGATGCTTAACAACTGACAACCAGCCTACTTGTATGCAAACTCTGATGAAATATATTTATTACATACTAGTCAAGTCATGCTATAGTGGTAAAGCCATTTTGCAGTTCATGAAGAACAATTATACAAGGTGCTTTATTTCAAACTGTGATATTCCAATAATTCGAATTATTCGCGTAGCCAGAGCTTTTCTTGTGTTTCCTCGTAATCATCTGGTGCTATCAAATCGCCAAATAGAAAATGTTCACGCCATGATAATGTGACGTGATCATTGCGGCCTTGACGTCGCGTTAACCGTCATTATTGTTCGTATTAGGTGTTTGAACATCACTGACAAAGAATAATATTTTGCAGAAAATATGGCAAATAGACACGTTAAAGAACAATTGTAGATGTGTAGTACATGCATTTCCTTATCTTTTTCTTCTCAAATTCCACTCTTTTATTGCGTAAATCGATATATTTCAGTCGAAGTAAAGTTCGCAGAACACTTACGGATAGTAGTGCGTATTTGTACCACTGACAAACCCTGTCCTATATACAGTAGCAGTAGAATAAGACTTATAAATTGGTCACCATTGGCCTCGGATGCTTTTAACTGTTCAAAATACGAACAAAAGTCTAATAAACAAAAACACACATTGAATTTTTCTTTGTTCATCCTTTATTTCAATTGCAATAAATTTTATTGTCAAATAACAAATGGGTTTGGCAGCAGGCATAGCCTATTTAAGCCCGCTCCAAACACAGTAACAAACAGTGGTACAAGCATAGACATAGACATTAGAACACATACAAACACATATAAACAAGTTGATATTATCAAATAAATAATCAAGTAGGGGAAACAACTACTTAATCCTATTTTATTATAATTTTATCTAATGGTTTAAATTCTAACCTTTTTTTGATACCGTAAAGACATAAAAAAATCTATATATGTAATCAAGAGAAAAGAAAAATAATTTGTGTATGGAGCTTCAGGTGTAAACATTTGATGGAATTAAGTTACCGCATCCAACAGATACAGGCAAAAAAGTCCATTGTATCACACACTGATGAAATTCAATCCCACCAAATAGTTTGATTGATGCATATTAAACACAAGTTAGATATATAATTGATACACTATGTATGTAAAGCTTTATATTCTTATTTATGTTGTTGTTTCCCAATATTTCTTAACAAAACAGCATAACTGATCTTCTGAACCCCAGCCTCCCTTATCATCAATATTAAGAATTAAAAAAAAAAAATAAAAAAAATAGGAAACATTAATGTACCATTTTGGAAATCAAAAGAATTGCATTGAGCAAATTAATAAAAGAATGATTGGTTTAATTTTGTTTAACGTCCAATTAACGTGTGTGTATGCCGGAGACAGGGCTTGTTAGTGTGTTTGTCTCCTTGTGATAGCGCGGATCTGATGCCAACTTTATAGTGCTATCTCACTGAAATGCTATGCCGAATGCACCCAGCACAGCATTCCACCCGGTCACATTATACTGACAACGGGTGAACCAGTTGTTGCCATTCCCCTAAATGTTGAACGTAAACGAATATTTTGAAGGTCTGAAGCGATATTATTTATTTCATTCAACATGGATGGAAGAAAGCTATTGGAATAGTTAACAGTTCGACAAAGAGGATCAAATATTCTAACTGATCTCTCAGATAATATGGAGTTTCATTATTTATTTATCTTGTACATCAACATCATTTTATGTTGTTTTCTCCTACTTTCAAAAAGAACCCAGCCTAATTATTTGTTCAATGTTTTGTGGAGGTGCCTCTACGCAGTCCTGTAATTATTCTTGCAGCCTCGAGATCGACTGACTCTAAGAGATATTTTAGATACCGTGAACATTTATCGCAAACAACATCTGCATATGGGTCTAATATATGATGTATATATTGTGGTTGATGACTGTCCGTCTAGTGTATGTTTTATCATCCTTAAAATTTCATTATTTATACCAATGCAATGGAATTATTGTAAAGATTTTGCTATGAAGAAAAAAGTTCTTCTGACCCTATTTTGTTAATATAACTATATAATATGTTACATTTTATAGGGTTTAACGAATGATTATTTTGGACTTGCTTCCATGTTTTAAATATATATGTGCATAATCGTATGAGTGCTGGAGGCGAAATGTTGGTGTTTTTGTCTTCTTACAAAATATTTCTTCCTAACTTCAGTTATACATTAACCGACAGCTACATATGTATATACTTTCCTGGTCAATATCTCTTAAAAGACATGAAAATCGGGCGTGTTTTTGATTTATTTAAATCGATTGGTTGATATATATAATTTCAAACATGATAAGTTGAAAACTTTTTAACCGTTTAATTATTTGCAGTTTGTCAACTGTTCCAACATTACAGCAACAACTTTGCATTTAAATTAACAGCGAAAGGTGAAACATGTTCACGAATATGAATATTAGTATATTAAAATTAAGTCGCTAGGGTTTGTGACCAGCAATCATCAGGCAATCTAGAATTATAGAAATATTCACTGTTTCCAAAAACAGATTTAAGACCTGCTATATTTGTAAAGAAATTATCTGTACTTGCTGACGGTCAATGCAGTTAAGTGTTTAACTCTTAATGGTTCGTGACATGTTGTGCATTGTAGTGTATCTTCGAGTAAAATAAATGAGAATGCGCCAGATATGAATTACCCATCCGGAGATGGGTGTGGACAACTCCATCTCGTCACCTTTCTTGATATCAGTCACAGATTACAGGTTTAAGATATCTACGCATTGATTCAATTAGGATTAATTCGATTACCATACATTATTTAATCTATGGATGTGTTTTTATAATATAAATATCGGAATCATAGTCCTTTTAGCACAAACATCATGACGTTTAACATTCATTCATGCGGTGCAAGACGCGTAATGGGTGTGAATAATAAACAAATCGTAAGGCACGTTACGACAAAAACTTCCATACTGACATCCAGAATATTTTTTTAAAAGCCCATAAAGTACGTTTTCACTCACGTATACAGATAAAAGCTTTTATATTTTGTCATCTGCCATAAAGAGTTCTTTTTTAAATCATTTTAAACGATGCGGACTATATTAAAGCAAACATAATATATATTTTTATCCGAGACGGTATGTCATGCAAAACACTATTTTCTTTGTGTGAAATTCAACTCTGGGTATTGATTGAGAGGCTACCACGGGGGTCTTAGTGGACACGGGTGTTGTGTCAGTCTGTTTATGAAATACAGAGCGTATCATGCATTTATAAAAGTTTGTTCTTATTGTTATATTTGGACAAAAATTGTTACAGTAAATACAAATTGTAATAATCAATTAATGTCAGCATAGTCTATTTGTGTGCTATGATCGGTCAAAGATACAAAGTTAACATTATACGTGATGTTTGGTGAAACTTTATTTGTATGCGGAACAAATTCATACAATATCTATATGTTATCAAAATTGAATCATATCACGGAAGAGACCAACATTGATATACTGCCCCCATTGCAACACTTTGGATCTTTTTCGTTTCCTGTCTTCTTTCTGTTCGATCTACTTTTGGTTTCAGGTGGTACATGTATCTCCCTAGGCACCGGTCCTTATATGACTCCGGCTGTTGTATCTCCCTAGACACCGGTCCTTATATGACCCTGGCTGTTGTATCTCCCTAGGCACCGGTCCTCACATGACTCTGGCTGTTGTCTCCCTAGACACCGGTCCTTATATGACTTTGGCTGTTGTCTCCCTAGACACCGGTCCTTATATGACTCTGGCTGTTGTATCTCCCTAGGCACCGGTCCTTATATGACTCTGGCTGTTGTCTCCCTAGACACCGGTCTTTATATGACAAATTTACTTCTCTTCATTAAACAGTCAAATCATGATTCTGGGTTTTTTTGCACGCCAAATAGTAAAAAGTTTTGATTAAAATGACAATTAAGTCATTTTTAGAGTGTTATTTGACTAAATAGCCCCGTTTAAATAAGTAAGTAATAACATACAAAGAATGTATAAATCAAAATGTTTTCATATTATTTTCATTATATCAATTATAGAGAACTTGTACAGAAAAATATCAATTTGCCACGATTACAAATGACGGTACAATGACATTTTTAAGTGAAAAATCTATTGTAAAAAAAGGCTTCATTAACATTGAGCACTGCACAAAATGCACAAAACAATGGGATATTTAAATGGTGCAAACCTAGTTTTTTTAACTTGTACAGTATGCTGCAAACAATAGACATTAAATTTTTGACACATTTTTCAGATTTATATTTGCTTTTTGATCATATTTTGGAAAATAATATGTAAATCTGTTACAATGAAAAAACCGAATTGGCAATTATTATCAAATAAGACGTTTGCTTTGACTAAAGCAACGCTTCTATATGTTAAGATTTACCTGACGGAAATAAGGAGTTTTGTAGAAACGAAGCTGTCAAATAAATTTTGCCAAAGCGACTATATCCCAGGTTTCTTTTTCAAAAGATGATATCTGACATATATTTACAGTTCAACCACTGTCAAACATGCAAAATGCATGATGTCATTCATGCATGATCATTTTTTTCTTTCATCTCGTTCCGTTTATTGACCTTGCTGTCGACGTTTATTTTAGAACAGGTCAGAACAACTTTTGTTTTGTATTAACTTGGCCTTCGGAATACGCTTATATAAATCTTATTTCCACATGACTGCATGCCTTCGTATTTGCTAGAGAATTGATATCATATTTACCATTCTCTTACCAGCATCCGTTTTCCAATGCCATTGAATGTATAAAAAGACGTTTTGGCACCTTCCCATCCAAAATCATTGTATGCTCCTCGCGGCTACGTGATGGCAGAAGAAAAGCACTGCACCTCAAATCTAAATGTTACGGCGACTCTGATCATTGAAACATAGAAGTTCTACGTTGAAATTCAATCACTCGACGACATCAAGCTAATGGGTGTAAAGTCTTAAGAAAACTGAGCACCTTTGAAACATATCATGTGAATGAATACCAAGGTTTGGGTGGTTTTGAGCAAAAAAAAAAGACTTGCATAAGTCTGGACATAACAACAGAGTTCATACACCATCTAACTCCAAGTAATGGTAACGTCTGAACCAACATAGACTTATGAGTGTTAACCACCGAGTACTAACCACCAGATGTAAACACGTAGACTAGATACTCTATAACATGCGTTTCAGACGGGCAAAATGGATCATTTTTCCGGCTACAGCATCAAATAACCTATTTCCGCCATGCATGTTCATATTGTTTGTTAGTGCCTGATCGCCATCATGATGCGATGATGTTGGTAGCTGACCAGGGAATTTCTCTATCTCCAACGCTTTCCCGACACAACGCAAGCGGTTAGACCAAGACGACGATAATGGGCCTGTCTAGAGGTTCTTGTGTCGTGGTAGTCTGACAGGAAGAGAAATAGGATTAGATAAAACCAGGGGAAACCATGGCTGAGTAGGCCAAAAAGGGATAACTATAACTGCCTTATCTACTCCATCACTCAAAATCTTATTCATAACACTTCTCAATAGATTAATTTGAGGGAAAACATAGGGAGTAAAATCACCCCATGGAACTGAAAAAGCATCTATGCATTGGGAACCTGGGTCAAAGGACCAAGAAATGTAGGGTTTCATACGGTAATTTAACCTAGAAGCTACAAAATCATGTTTGGTAGGAAAAACTGTACACAAATCATGTCAAAAACATTGTGTTTAAGCATCCACTCTGTAGAATCAGAAAAATATCTTGATAAATTATCTGCATAAATATTCACACAACCTGGGAGGTATTGTGCAGCAAGGAAAATATTTTTCTCAAAACACCATTCCCAAGTTGATCTGGCAAGCCTGTCAAGAGTCACAGACTGCATACCACCCATACTAGTTATGTATGATACAGCTGTAGAACTATCAGATTTAACTCCAATACTAATATTACTACAGTCAGAGAAAAAGGTCTACAGCCCAAACAAAATGGCCAACATCTCTAAGTAGTTAATATGTTGACCAGATTCCTCACTAGACCATCTTCCCCCCAGCTGATTTACCATCACAAAAACGCCCAACCCAGACATGGAAGCGTCAGTTTCCATCAAAATAGATGGTATAGGGTGACGTATAGTGTTCCCATTACACTGTGTAACATTAAGTATCCACCATGTGACCTCGGATATACTATCTGTAGCCAGAACCATTTTCTGATCAAAGCCCCTATTGCTGACCTGCAATCATGTAACTTTGTCTCTTTCTAAAGGTCTGTAATGCAATGGGCCATGTAAAATAGCATAACAGGCATGCACTAACAACCCTATCTTTGATGCTACGTCTCTAAAGGAAATACCAGGACTCTTAAGACATTTATCACAAACAGATAAGATTTTGTCAACGATAAGACCAAAACATAATCAGTTTCTTTGTTGGAACTAAACTAGATTTTTCTGATTTATGGTATAACCTAACTTGATTAACTGCTGAACCCTTCCCTGCGTATTCTCTGCTGATACATATGAATCTTGATTCTTTTTAATAGAATAGAATCATCGATGTAATATGCACATCTGATTCCCCTTTGCCTTAACTCAGCATAGACTGGTTTAAGAGTTTTGGTAAAAACTCTTGGTGCTGATGCCAAGCCAAAAGGCAGGTCAAGATACTGATAAAGTTGGCCTTGCCAAGAAAACCCAAGATATTTTTGATTGCTGGGGCGAATAGGAATACTAAAATAAGCATCAGGCAGATCAATAGATGTAAGAAAATCATCTTTCTGAATGAGATCAAGAACAATCTTTAATTTTTCCTGTTTAAAATGCTGATACTCCACAAATTTATTCAAATGTTTCAAATTTATAACGGGTCTAAACTTTCCATTCTTTTTTTGAACAGTAAATATGGAAGAAACAAACTGACCATAAGCTTGTTCAACAGCCTCAGTAAAAGTTCTGAAATTTCCTTGGTGATTATCAGCAGATTCATCAGATTTTGAAAACTTGATCTCATTAGAAATGACATTTTGAAATGGTTCTGAAGTAAATTCAATTTTATACCAAGACACGGTCTCTAAAATCCACTGATCGGATGTTAACGATGCCCATTCACCCAGATATGTATTCAAGTTACTGTGTCTGCGTATGATCTCAGTAATCTCTTTAATCGTTGTGTCGATATCATCACCAAACAACCAGTTAGTTACTGGCTGGTCCTGGGAACATTTGTTTTTTTAATTTCTCCCTAATGATGGGACGCAATGCATATCGGCGCTTCAAAGACGCAGTATAACAGTCATTACCAAGAATAGCGACAGCATCGGAAATAAGCGTTTTACACGTAGCTTGTTTGTCACGTACCTCCCCAGGAAAGGTGGAGATAATCTCTGCCAAGCTAAACAAAGGAACCATTCCAGTGATTAATAATGTCTGTATGTCCTGTATGCCACTGTCGTAAGTCTGGGCCCGGTTTGAGACATGAAAACAGACTGTAGGGTTCACTCGGGGAACCTTCAAAAATTGGCAATTAGCAGGCCTTGGAAACTTAACAGTAATCTCAATTTTAATTTTCTCAGCCTTGCGTGTACAAGCTCTATCAACAGCAGTTGCCAAGGATTGAGAAATAGATGGACCAACTTTATCTTCTTCCTCATTTTGGGGAATATTCCACTCTTCACCCTGCTGTTTCTCACTTAAGGTCTCATCTGGCTCATATAGACTGGCCCCGTTATCGGTATCCTAATGAATCTGAATACTATCATAAACCATAGGCCCATGATCATAATCGCCCTCGTCGTAATACCCAGGGTCCTGTTCTGGAGCTCCAAGAGCAAATGGTATATTCCTAACTGGAGCCACACAAAACAATATCAGGGGTTTCATATGAGTATAATTGTCGGTAGAGGGCTCTATAAGAAGGTTTGTGAGAGTAGATAAACTACTCTCGAGTTTGTTTAGACCAAGTTGTTGTCTTAGTTTTTAGGTCACCTGACCTTAAGCTCAAGTGACCTATTGCTATCCGTTTTCGTCCGTCGTCGTCCGTCGTCCGTCGTCCGTTAACATTTTACATTTCAAACTTAAAGTCAAATTCTGCTGGGCCGATTGAACTGAAAGTTGGTAGGAATGATCGCCTCATGGTCCTGACAAAGTGTTGTTATTTTTCGGGTCGATCAGAAATCCAATATGGCCACCACGGCTGCCATTTTGAAAAACTATTTCAAACTTAAAGTAAAGTTCTACTTGGCCGATTGAACTGAAACTTTGTAGGAATGATCGAATCATGGTCCTGACAAAGTGTTGTTATTTTTCGGGTCAATCAGAAATACAATTTGGCTGCCATGGCCGCTATTTTGTAAATACCTATTTCAAACTTAAAAGCAAGTTCTAATAGGCCGATCTCACTTAAAATCGGTCTAGGAATGATCAGCTCATGGTCCTGACAAAGTTAAGTTAACATTATACTTAACTATTTTTTACTCAAATTGGTACATATTTCAACAACAAAAATAAATACTGTAGGACTCAGGTGACCGTTAAGGCCCATGGGCCTCTTGTTCTATATAGGAGGCAGAAGAACCGCTCGCCGGCCGTTTAAAACCTCTGCCTACTTTCGTTTTCGGCTCTGGATTTAAGGAAAGCGAATTCGCTCGCCCTAGGCCTCTGCCTCGCCGAGATTTGTTAGACCTCCAACGTAAAGCACGTTCGTCACAAGCGAACTCCGTCGGATTCACTTATTCACTTCTCTGTTCATTATCATCAGCAACATCACTTCGCCCTTGTCGGCCATGGTTATGCTGGAAAAACGAACACCGCGTGTCCGCACCAATACCAGAAATAATATACGAACAGAAAGACTTACCTTTCTCTTTCTCCACACCAACGAAAAGCCGGGATAAAAACGAGTCTAAAAAATACTTCGACTCAGAATGACAGTCAAGTAAACGTACTAAAATACAGCGTGTCTGTCCCACAAAGCTCGGAAAGAAAATATGGCGGCTTCGGGCAAGTGCATGGTTTTATGCGCAGGTGTGCCAGGAATATTCATGAGCTAAAGCGCTTTGAAGACTGAGTGTGTCTCACTGGTCAGTGAAAATAATGTTATATGATACACTCGTAAGCCAAAGGCTTAGCTAAATGAATGTACATGTGTATGAACTTGTGTGTGAATCATAATGTGGGAAGAAACCGGAGTACCCGGAGAAAACCCATGTGGTCGGGCAGGTGACCCCCAACTTTTTCACGTCCGATCGGGGAATCGAACCCTGGTCGACTTGGTGAAAGGCAAGTGCTCTTTCCACTGCACCACTCAACCACCCGTTGTTTTATTGCTATCACCTCTTGATGTTAAACTTTATTTTACAGATTGGAAACCGTAAATAACTTTTTTTCAATGTCAAATTGGCAAAACAGTTTGAATAATTGCGTAGACAACACAAATTACACTCAGTAAAATCGGCAAATGGTATTCAATCTATAGAGAAACAGCTGAGACGAGGTTGTCCTGATATTTGCCGCTATGGCCTTGTTTGTGTTGATGCGCCGTTACGAATCCGACAAAAAGTTGCAGGACTACATTATTATCTGAAATGTCACAATTACATAAATGCAGCACGTCTATCACTAGATTTGCTTTGTCAAATAATTTGTTTCAAAGAGAAATGATAGTGTTGCTTTCAAATAAGCTTTATCGGAGTATAACACTTGATGATTATTATGAGTTGTACCCATGTTTTACAGTTCGGTATTTTTTCTTATTTTTTGCAGGTATACTTTTTTGACGTATCAACCCCTAAACACATTGCTACTGAATCCAGGACGGGGCTTCTCCGAAGAATACTCTATTGCCGACAGCAATTTCAATCCAGTTGAGGTTAGATGCTGTTTTCGTTTCTATCTCTCGTTCACATATATGTATAACACATTGGCATGAAGGCATATATTCACTATCCTTGGCATTATTTTAAGCATTTTTATTACATTAAAGACAGCGTCATAGTTTGTCGGAGTTCATGAATATACAGTAGGCATGTACATGATAGCTTCGGGGGAAAATATACATGATGTAGCTAATTGCATGTCGCAGGATACTATTGATGTGGGACCTTCTTTTGGTTGTTAGTTATATAGAGTTAAACGTCCTATCAACAGCTAAGGATTTGTCTCCACGAATGTTGTGCATGCATGTATAGTAAAACCTTGTTATACCGCCACCTTCTGTCCTCTGAGATTTTGGCGGTATATCGGGTTTACCGTTTTGAACCCAAGTGTTTATACACAAACTGAACTTATACTTTGAAAAAATTCAGAATACGTTTTGTTTCAAAATTGTAGTTTAATGTATCAAGCTGTTGAGCGTGCAAAACATAATCACAACATGTAGAGTAGTGTCACGCGTAAATAATGTTTAATTAATGCCGTGATACCCCGACAATGTCAACGCAGAACATAATCACAATATGTAGAGTAGTGTGACGCGTAAATAATGTTTAATTAATGCCGGGATATCCCGACAATGTCAACGCAGAACATAATCACAATATGTAGAGTAGTGTGACGCGTAAATAATGTTTAATTAATGCCGTGATATCCCGACAATGTCAACGCAGAACATAACATCACAGTACATGAATGTACATACCCAGTCAATGTTACACACTATATCTGACGCTAAAAAACACCGATGGTCGTTTGCCTTGCCGTGTTTTGTTCGATTGACTGCACGAAATTCTGTATCGCTAAACATTACTGAATGTCCTACTCTGCATCCGGGTTCTCTTGTATCACTTGCTGTGCGTCGTCACGTGGTATGATACCGTAAATGATGTAGTCTAAAATTGTGCGTCTTCTCTTTGGCGTGTTCATTTCGAAAATGAAGAAAAACAAAACAATAGTAAGTAAATCGCTGAAGTGAGCTTTATTGATCATAATTTCTGCAGTAATACTTACCTGTAGAAAGACAATAAAGTTCTAGTTATGGTTCAACGATTTCATGTGTACACAACCATAAAGCTGATTACCTGGTCAGTCGGCAGTCACGTGTATTAATACAATGTAAGCATCTACGTAACATTCATCGCGACTCAAATTGGCGGTTTTTAACGAGATCAAAATAGTGTGGGTTTAACCATTTGTTTTTGAAATAGATTGGGGTTTGGCGTTACAACGGGTGCATTAACGTTGAGGTGTGGGGGGAGGGGGGATCCGTTCAGAGTAAATTAATGGCGGTATGCGTGTTTGGCGGTTTAACGGGTGGCATTACAACGGGGTTTTACTGTATGTGTGCCGGAGATAGGGTATATTGGTGTATTTGCCTTCTTGTAGAAGCGCAGAACTGATGCCGACTTTAAATTGCTACCTCACTTGAATAACGTAAATTATGATGGGGGCCTCACATAAGTAGATATAGTCACGAATATGTAGAGGACTGAAGTATACGCTTTTATTTGTATGTTTGAAATGTTTTATATTGCTTTTGTGTAAGTGGGAAAGAGTTTTTTAACTGAACCCTTCGGTTTGGTCTTTATTTTGTTTAGCGTCCTATTAACACTTGAAGTCATTTTAGGACATGCCTCTGTGTTTTTTGTATGCGTGCGTGTGTGCATGTGTGCATGATGTTATGATGACGTAGTTGCCTCCATGTGACAGTGCGGATCTGCTGCCGACTGTATAGTGCTATCGCACTAAAATACCACTCCGAAGGCACCAAGTACAACATTCTGCCCGGTTATATTAAAATGAAAACAGGTGAACTGGTTGTTGCAATTACCCCAAATGCTGAAAGCTGAACTGGGAATAACAAATTTCATTCTTAAAGACTTTGGTATATCCCAGCCTGGGAATAGAACCCATTTCCTCCCTCACCAAGCAATGCGCTATGACATATAAAGTAGTGGGATGTAGAGAGAAATATAAAGATCACAAATATATTGCAATAGGGTGCAACAGTTGTATTATGTCTCCCCTTCGAATGAAGGGAGACATATTGTATAGTACTAGTTCTTCTTCTGGTTCTTCTTGTTCTTCTGGTTCTTCTAATCGCAACTTGTCTGGGCCATAACTTTAAAAACCGTTAAAGAATATATGGATCAAACTTGAAATGTACCTGCATCACCCAATTAGGTATCGTGCCCCACTATATGCAGAGTTATGGCCCTTTGTTTATTTTTGATACCGAAGTTTGTCCACGGCATAAGTTCCGTGTTATTTCCTCTACGTTGACAGAACTTGCAATAAAAATAATGAGGAACCAGAATGTAATCAGATGTGTGATTATTCCTATTTTTATTTAAGGTTTGAAAGTCATCCACTTTTATTATTTGAAATTAAGAAAAAAATATCTTTTTTCTCGTAAAGAAGCAAAACACCGTCATGAAAACCACATTAACTGAACATCCTTTTTCGCGGGAAAGATGAAGCGTTGTCAACGGTGACGAAATATACAGTTGAGCAATAGACAAATAGTTCCACTTTGCATATTTTTTAATAATTTAATTTACATTACCAGCATGTTTAACAAGCATTGATTATCTTAAAAATTGACTGTAGTTCTAAATTTAAAACAAAAATACCATATCAAGTATTTTAGTTGCAAAAATTCAGAAATTTATTCCGTGTCCGCGGAGAAAGCTGACCGTTAAAAACGGTTGTGCAGCGGCTACGAAGCGGTTCGACTTTCAACGAGATAGAAAGTGCATTCGTGAAATTTGGAGTTTCCTTAGAAACCAGATGACGATTTAAAAGATGCTGTTGGCTAAATTATTGTGTCGATCGACTGTGTCAACAGGACTAGCTTATCGTTTGAGTATTCGGCATGTATTACTATCGATGAGGGGACTGGCCGACGAACCGGGACGATTTCAACTGCTCCGCCACTTGCAACGGACGCTAGTGTAGATTCTAGAGGACAGTGAAATATTCTGTTTTGTTGAAAAAGGTCCTGTCAAAGGATCTTATAACAGACACGCGTCGGTGGCCCGCCATAAACATGACGTGCCTTGATTGAAAACCACAGTCATTCCATATCCTAGGGACACGTCCGCGACGTCGCTGTCAGACATAGCTGGGGCACAGGGGTTCGTTACAAATATCTGTGGCTGGAGTTAGCACACGACGTATTTTAGACGCTGAAAACACGGACCTAAATTTCAGGGTGATTTCTTCTTGATAATATAAAAAAGGGATTATTAAAGTATATTTACATGTATTTTGTTTTGGTTTGTTTGTGCGTGTGTGTGTGTTGGGGGGTCAGATGTCATGCAACGGTACATGTAGTACTGTGAATATTACTACACACTTGCTTTTATTGAATCATGCCAACATTTTTAGTTGGTACTGTTATCTAGTGGCACTGCAGCACAAATGTAAATATATACTTGTAAATGTGTCCATAGTACCATAGCTGCCGACTCTTAACCAAATTGTTCAGCCAATTTAACAATAACCAGAATAATTTTAAAGTTTAATGGTTTAGAGTTTACACACCTCAATCTTGATGTGACCTTTCTATTTATCCAAATATGCATATTAGCTAATAAGGGGAAACATATGTTTTTGTTCACCATAACAAATTTCTAGATTTTAGTTAGGTCGTTTTTGTATGCCCAAGTAGAGGAGGGCACAAAAATAAATGATATAAGAGCGTGCCGTTATATGAGTAAATTATACCAGTATGAGTGCTGGAGGCGATATGGTGATGCTTTTACTTTTCTCTCGACATTAGCAATCAGGCAAATACAGTTTTCTCTATTATCTTACATAGCTGACATTATTTGGTCTAATTGTTTTGGTCTCGCGTACTTAGAAAGGACTGAAGAAACAAGCGTTGGTCTACTGCCCCCCTTTTTCAACACCTTGGACCACCTTCTTTTATCTTTTCACTTCTGTGCTCTTTATGAAATTTAGTTTTCAAATAAATCAAACTGTATTCCAACCTTTGTTATTCCTATTTGTCAATTGATTTTGCCTGAAGTTGATATATCATTTCACTTCACTTCAACCTAAAAATGTCACCGAGACAAAGTTGTCCTTGCCTGTCTTCAAATGTGATATTCATACATCACGCGCAAATAGTAACTGCTCTGCATAACCTGTCACGAGCCATTTACAATAAAACACCTGCAGTAGGATTGCACTGACATTTATCTAACACGGAAATTTTTGATAATTATATAACAAATTTCAAATCTCCTTTCTAAACGGTAAGTGTCGCTACAATTTTAAACCACCTGTTGGTCTGTTTAAAAAGACATGGATAATAATTTGAGCCTCTTTTACTTTTCAAGTTGACTTTTGTCTTTTACCCTTTTGTTTGTTAGATGTCATTTCCTTTGGTATGTTTACAGACCTTTTATTTCCCCTAATGACCTTTTCTGTGTTGATGGTCGTTAAGAATGTAATAATTATACATTCGCCATATTCATATTGCCTAAGCTGGAGTGAAAACGTAAAACCCTAAACAAGCTGACTAATCCGGAATGTATTTTATTTGACAGCTGTATCAGCTCGACTCTTTGCGTCTAACGACTGGAAGTACGCTGGTACATCGTCATTACTCCCTCCAGGACTTCGTAAATACAGCAATTTCTACGGAATTCATCCAGAAGCTAAATGCTGACTTCAACATTATCAGGGAGGCTGGATTCATGGTCATCCTGCGATTTAGCTATACAAAAGATCTCTCCACAACGGTATGACATGTTAAAAACGTAAATGAACATGCATTGCATGCGTGCATCGTCACACATGTGCATATTGTAAAAATATCGCCAAAAGTCAATATTCATGTAAAATTAGGTCGAATGTCGCATTTGTTACATCTATTCAACTTGGCCATGTCAAATGTGTAAGATATTAATATTTTGACAAAGTTATTTAACTATACTTTACCTTTCAGAAAACCAGTAAACATAATTATATATTAATCGTACAATTTCAAAGGGACCACCATATAAAGACGCCAGCTTGGAAAGAATTAAAGGTCACATCTTTCAGTTACGAGACCTCCTACATGCCTATCGTGGTATCATATTAGTGGTCCAAGCCGGCTTTATAGGAGTTTGGGGTAAGTGGTATGTTTGCTTGCTTTTTATTACAACATATAGGAAAATTAACAAATGTTACATTATGGAACAATAAAACTGATTGAGCTGAAAGGAGTTTCGACAAAATTCGTACGATCTGTGCCACAACCTTAGATTGGCAAAGAGTAAATATGATCTGTTCTAAGATCTACGCCGACAATCTATGTAGACTAACGTTTAGGATAAAAATATCCATAGACCAATCAGTTGATTAACCCTGGTTGTTATCGAAACACGAGGTCTGCGGCGTCATATGCACATAGTGTTGATGGCGTCAATGAAAGATATTGTTAATTTAGTAATAGAAATGTTTTTATCGTCAAAGATTTTGTCCTTGCATTTACTGACTTGAGATGAAATGAAATCGTTTTCACGTTTGTCTCAAAATAAAATTTCAATCACATATCATTTTGCATTTGGCCATTTATTTGTGTACAGGTGAATGGTATTACACTGATCACTTCGGGCTACCACCTCTCAACCAATCTAACCTGATTGATCGTCGTGAAGTTATTGAAACCTTACTTTATGTCGTTCCAGAAGAAATGTAAGCGATGTTTTATTTTTTGTGTTTAGATGTAGATCGTTGTTTATGTAAATATCTAACAACTAATAGTTTGAAGCCGTAATTTTATTTTTTATGAGTTTTATAGTTTTTGAAGTCCGTCCATCAAATATGCAATTTTGACAGAATTCGACTTTAAATTACAAAACAAAAATATTTGGTTTCCTACCTTCACAGACATTTTTGGAAATTCGCGTGTGAGATTGAACATTTTGCCCTTACCTATATTAGAATAGAATATATCTATTTTATCCTTTCAATCAAGTCAAATTCAACTACGCACACCAGCCATCAAACGCCAGTTGTACGGCTACGATCCCACAAAGGCCACCGATATTCCGAACAAAAAAAAAAAATCACGTTTAGGTGAGTACACGTGCATATTAAATACCATCTACGCTTTTCCAACATCATATACTAATATAGTTAATGACTTAGGATAATTGTATTTATTTCAAATTTTTAATAGCAATCTTTATGGATGAGGTTCATATCGCCTAAGCTTACATGTCCCCCAGCCAAACTTGGTAAAAAATCTTTCCAGTCTTACTGCAGGAGAAACATTTTAAAAGAGTCATATATATCCGCTAATTGGCCCTGCCGGCGCCCTAGGTTGGTCACACCCTTTTTTATACAAAGTTTAGCCCCTTTTTAATGATTTCCCTCTATAAGCACTATTTGTCCCCACCCGTTGTCCCAAAGAGGACCACACACTCCGTTTATACAAAATTGAATTATTTTTGTTAAACAAATTTTGTTAAAATCTCTTCATTGGTATTAAAGGAAAAGGTTTGCAAATATTGGTCCCCTTTAGGGCCTCACCCCTCTATCCCATGGGGGCACATCATCAGTGTATAAGAAATGAGTCCCCTTTTCCAATGGATGCTCCAGACAACAAATTTCTTCATTGCTGACCTCTTTTTCCCCTATTGGGCGCCGTTCTCCTGCTCCGAAACCCTACACCATATGTTTATACAAAACTGAAAAACATTAAGCTTGATTAAGAACGCTCCACGCCAAAGTTGGAAAAAATAACTGATCCATTACTTACAAGTAGCTGTTCAAAGGAAATGTTGGCGGACGATGGACGTCGCGCCATGGTATAAGCTAACTTGACCCTTAGGGCAACGGGAACTACACAAACATATATAAAATTCCGGGGCAGTGTAATTTCATCGTACATATTACTTCTAAATGATGTCATCCTGTAGTTATATTTCTTTATCACAAGATAAATACCATAATATGTTATATTATGCTTTTAAAAGGTCACCATAACGACTGTTTTCTGGCCGATAAGAACGACCGTGGCACGTACACTAATTACATCACGGAGTTCAATTACATGAGCACGGACACGGAGCGAGTAATCATGGGCGGCGAGACATGCGCAATTGACAATATAAGTAATAGGTAAGGAGTCAAGTTTCAAAAGACATGTCGTTGTCAGTTATTTCTATTTAACTTCTTTTTTGATCACATGTTTGTTAATTTGAGTGGAACAGGTTTGAATCCTGATGGATATTAGAATATTCTATCTTGTTTCCGATGTTACAATGTTTTCCATTAACTAACGGTAATGAACTATTTCCAAACATTCGCGTGCTCAAATCTACACCAACTGAATGAAAGTCATTTTTTCTTTTAAAGCAAGATACATCTCATTACAACCGACAACTGAAAATGTACTGTGTGTGATCGCCTAATGTATATAACTTGTGATTTGAACAATTATTCGAATAATCCATTTCATGCCATGTATTTTCATGTTTCTTGAACTTTTCTCATATTCTTTTAAATTTAAAGTTCTTTTCGATTTTTTTTGGTCCTGATGATCCATTTCGTGTTGATGAGCCGTAAAGAATGTAACAGTAATAACAATTGATATTTAAGAGTGATGATTATAAGTTGTAACAGTTTGTGTCATAATTATTGTAAAATGAACAAAAAATATATTAATTGATGCAAGCATGTCATCATATAACCAGCATATGTTTATAAGTTAAACTGTTTTATTATTTGTAGACATGAATGTCCAAACGCTAAGAAAGAGCTTGAAAAGCTTCACTTCACCTTCCTAGCCCAGTCATACCTTAAGGATGTCCTTGACATTTGGAAGCAAGGAGCCTGCTACCACACGATCGAACGAAAGCTAGGATACGTACTGTCTCTCGTAGAGGTAAGGGACATACATATCAACTTTCCATTTTAATCCTCTCTTACGATGTCCAATGATAATTTTGTCAGTATCAACATGATCATTCTGCTTTAGAGGAAATGTGTATAAGAACACTGCTTTGTTTGAATCGTGCTGCGTGCATATGAACTCAACGGCGTTTTTTGTTTGTCTGTGAATAGTACAATGACACTCAAAAGAAACGCAACCCCCTTTAATTGTCCATAGTTTGAAATAACTAATGAAATATTGTTAGCCGTGTTGAATAGCATGGTACATGTACCATACAGTTTTACCATCAATATTCACGGTTGATTGAAATCTGTAACACTACGCGTTCTCATTTCCACGAGACTTCAAGACATAGCTCGATTAGCACGTGCCCCGATACACGTGGCCGCATTTCATGCGTCCCAGACCTGTTTATCATTCTTCAGGTATCGGGTAGGAATAGTCCGGTACTAGAAAATCGTTTCTGATTACGTCAAAATACCTGGACTAACTAACGACGCAGTGCAGTTACTATTGGCTGGAAACTTCCAAAATACTGTGGCAAGAATACTGAATGTCCATAAAAAACCACAATACGCCGTCTTTAAAGCCGCCTTGGACTAACTAGGACAACTGCCGACCGCCCTCGAACTGGCCAATCGAAGATTACGACGTTTCGACAGGATCGATTCACGTAGTTGCAGCACTTGTGCATCCGGTTCAGAACTGCACTGCATAAGAAACAAGGGACACTCAATCCTAATAAGCCGAGGTAACGTGTTAGGGCGTCTCCGTTCCTATGACATTAAGCCGCGTCGCGTTGCAGTGGATATGCCCCTGAACCATGACCGTGTACTCTTCTCCGACGATTCACGCTGTACCTCTCGAATGGACGTCAGTTCTTGGTGAACGTTATGACGATAACTGCATGGTGGAAAACGACAGGTGTGGTGGTGGCAGCGTTATGGTGTGGGGTGGGATCTGTAGTTGCCGCAAAAACCCCTTAGTCGTCATTGAAGGTAATGTGACAGCTCAGCGGTACTTCGACGTTATTCTAAAACCTGTCGTCGTTCCGTTTGTCCGCCAGCATAACGTAATCGTTCAACAAGACAATGCTCAGTGCTATGTGGGGAGATGTGCAATGGATTATCTTCGCCGCAACCATGCTGATACGCTACCGTGGTCCCCCAACAGTACGCATACACTACACGCATGCATCTTGCACACAGGGGAGGCCGTCCTTAAATGACCATAGCTGTTGATGGGATGTTAAACAATACAATACAAAACAAAACAAAACAAAACAAAACCCCAACAGTAACGATCTCTCGCCAACAAAGCAAGTGTGGGACATGATTGGTCGACGCATTCGAACACGCTCAAATCCAACAGAGTCAAACAAGAGACTTTACGCGCTCTGCGTCAGATGCTTCTGGAAGAGTGGCAGAACACCCATATGGCACAAATAAACCGTCTAATCAACTTTATGCATCGCAGAATTCGAGCAGCAACAAATACTTACGGAGGTTAGACTCGTTGTTGAAGTAGGACAATTCCAATGGCCACCCCACCCCCTCTTCAGTCTTGACTGTTGCGCGCTAAATTAGCTGAATTATCCAATAGAATAGATGTGTATATTAAATTGGCTATGTTACTTTTTTTTTTACCGATAATTGGAGTTTGCGTTCTTGATATTCCTCTTTGACTTCTGGTTTCACCGGGGGTTGCTCTCTAACTTCATGAGACATCCAAATCTGACACCGAATCTTACATTTTTCGTTCGAATTATTCAAAACTGCAGTTAAAATATAAGGATTTTCAGTCATTTTATACGGACGGTTCGAAAGATGATCATAAAGTCGCCACGGCAATTGTAACGAAAGATGCCACAGTTGGATGCCAGATCCCAAATGATGCGTCATTATTTTCAGCAGAAGCACATGCTATTTATATCGGCCTTGAGCACATAAAATCATAAGATGTACCACAGTCAGTTATCTATTCTGATTTTGTATCAATTTGAAGAATATCTGACAGTTCGAAAAGTCTTAACATTATTACATAATATTACCTTAAACTTCATTTTAATGATTTTAAACCACTTATTACAACATTTCTAAGATCATAGCGGCAAAATAATTGAAATTAATGCCTAAACAACAAATTACATTCTATTAAACCTAAAATCTGTGAATGACATCCTAGCTACAGAAAGAGGCGCCGAGACGAGGTTGTCATTGCCCGTCTTCGGAAGGGTCACTTTAACGTGATGTCCAGCCTCAATGCATAGCGTGTCAGGAACCATTTACCGTAAAACATTTCTTATTAAATTAAGTTTGTTTGATGTTTAAATTTTGCATGTTGTTGTTTTTTTCGACCATTTGTTGGCCCTAATGACCTATCCTGTGTTGATGGGCCGTTAAGCATTTAATAATAAATATGATAATAATAATCTTTTGCGTGTCAGTATGTACGATATATTATAACGATGTGACAACCATGAATATGAAGAGAATTTAGTGCATCACATTTCAGTGGGGGTCAGGGAATACCATAGTAATGACACAGGCGTTTGACATAGTAAAATGAGTAAGATATGTGATATACACGTTTGTTTCACTGGGGATTACCAAGGTACTCCCAAGAAGAAGATTACACGTCCACTTTAATTGTTTTCAGAACTTCAAATTCCAGTATCATAGAGAATATGATACAATTACCAATATTTCATGTTATGTTCATTAATGATATCCTTTTAGAGTGTTCTGCCTGATAAAGTGATCCGTGGAAGAGAGATGTCTTATTACATATTATTAAGAAACCAGGGGTTTGCGGCGCCTGCTAAAGAGATGAACGTATACATCGTGCTCATGTCGTAAGTATGTTTTGTTTAACATGACACACATATTTTTTTAACCAACACACGTGTAAATGGAAGCAAATATAAACCTATTTCCAAAGTGTTTTTTGTATACGTAATATATTATTATTATACTACTTTACATGCATGGCATTTCGGCATCCGATCCGCATTATCGCATGCGTGTGATTGCTTTAAGGATAATTTTGTTTCAAATGAAACCTATCACCTTTACATTTTTACGTATCTAAAACATAATTGGAGTCATATTTAAAAAAATAATGGTTATGTTACAATATCATCGTACTTCTATTCTATCATATATCATATTGGATTTTATGTAATAAACACACAAATGTTTGGTTTTAGCTTGGCTCATTGCAAAAAAAAAACATCAACTCGTTCCATGAAATTAATTTGTACTGGAAACTCATGTATTATACTCTAGATGTCTCTCCTCCCTTCTCTCTCCCTTCCGACTGACTGACTCTAAAGCAATGTTTTGTCTATTACATAGGGCGGCCAATGGTATATACAAGGTCCCAGTGGAGACTAATACCCGACAGTGGCTTCCAAATGTAGATATAATCCTCCGGGGTAGCGCGGAGGTCCCCCGTTCAGTCACCCTAGCCTCCTACCAGGTAAGCGAAATAAGATATCCAATATGTTTCATCAGTCTGAAAATATGTAGTATCAACGTTTTACTGAAAAGGAAAGCTAGACAAAGGAACAAGTCGGTCCTGAAACGTTTCGATACGTTTGATAGTACATTGGTTGTGTAAAAAGTAACTACTTGTTATTACAAAATACAAAATGTTAAGTGTCTTAAGCCAGTTTAATTTGAAAGATATCGTACGATTGTGTGACGTCAAATTTCATTTTAAATATGATAGTCGAAGTAACTCTTTTTAAGGATCCCAACACGACTGTCAAAAACAGTAATTATCAATTAAAAACTTTTTTTCCCCGACATGACTCATTTCTGAAAGAAACATGATCGGGGATTGTACCCTTAACTCCCGAGTACCCTGCCTCCAGCACACACATGAACCCATACACAACACTGTTAGGTCATTTAAGGACATGCCTTCAAGCAAAGGCATGTCCTTAAACTACCATAACAGTTAATGGGACGTTACGCATCAGGCAGTAGTCATCCAAAAACAAAGTGTTGTTACTGTAAATAACAGAAGCATTTTCTAGTGTTTGTCTGCAGAGGGACAAGGATCCTTAATATTGCACCGCGTGAACAGTCATTAATGTATTTGCAATGATGATAGTCCATCCCAATTTTTTTAGGGAAACGAGTATGAATTCAAAAATAGACCAATAAGTATTTGAATGATTGGTCAGTCTTGTATATATCGATGCACATTTCATTCATATCCAATCTACAATTGCATTGCTTTGGTCGTTTATACTTGGTATGGCTGGATGACAGGTTATATTTCAGCATTTTGAATAACGTTACCTTCTCTTTGACATTTACATACTCTGCCTCCAATACACATGGACAATAAAAGACAAGGAGGCACGTTTTAAATGACCCAAGCTACAGATTTAATTTTGATAGCTATTTCTACGTGTTGAGGCTTACTTGAATGTTTTATTTGCAGGTGTGGATGGCTATTGGAGACAGGTACCTGAATGAAGAGTCCGACTACTACATTCTCCTCTCTAACAATATGGTTCCTTCCCCAGACATGGGCCTTAACAACTTAACTCATTCAATTACCGTATGTATCATATATGTTCTACTTATCACGATATGCTAAAATATATCCATTCGTTTTGCAATTAAGGGATTTTGGGTTTACGAATCCCCACCTGAGGGGATATTCTTGCGATTTCGCACAGGACATGTATATAACACGCATGCGTACTTGCCTCGGCGAGAAGATCATGCCCTTTTGTAATTAATTTGACGATTATACGTGTATGACTGTGTCTCGCATATTAATCGAATGTTTAGATTTTAAACATATTCGAGACAAATTTAATGACGTGCCTGATGTGAAAACTTTGTTTCATACAATTCATTTGTCAACATCTTTCGAATATCTGCGAGAAAGTGATCTCTATTATGAGTTTGAACTAACAAATAATGGATTATTATCTTACTATTTTGCGATGTACTTCATTGTTCATTCTCGTTATGACTACGATCAACATTGAGTTTAGCAACTAGCTTACACGGTCATTCGGAATTCGGAAAGTTTTATTCTCAAGGAGAAAATATGTTTTTCTAGACCGTATACGAAAGTTCTGGAAAAATGGTCCCTTTACTCACGATAATTGATCATATTAATCGAATTCTAAATAGTTAATTTTCATATTTCTAAAGACACTGAATGAATCTGGTGTCTTGATGCCACTTAGGAATTAGCTAAATTTAGTAAGATCAACATTTAAGCTTCAGGCAAATTTGTTTTAGGGTAGGCTTTCCCTTTTGGAACACCTGGTCTTTTCTCCGTGCTCTTTTCAAGGGTTTCCATGTTTATCGTTCCTTTGTTCTTATTTCGACCAGGATTTTATCGATTTGAACACTTCAGTATTTTCTTGATGGTTTTGTTTTATTAAGAGACATGCACATTCGATGCACACAAGTTGGTATTTATTTAATATTCTGTTCATCTCTAATGTTTCTGCGATACAGGTGATAGATGGAGTACCAAATAATTTTGCAGACTGTCCACACTTTGTGCCTTGGAATCCTCCACAGTTCGCTCGTCACCCTAGAATCTTAGGTAAGCTGTTATATAATATTAGGAGGCACGGTAGTCCAGTGGTAAAACGCCGGGCTCGTGACCGAAGGGTTGCGGGTTAGTACCACGGCACGGCAATGTGTTGAATCTTTGAGCAAGATACTTTACTCCGCTTGTTCCAGTCAACTCAGCTGTAAATGGTTACGTGGTTGGGCAGTGCTAGCTGTTAGCGCCGAAATGGCAGCTCCGGCTGTATGCTTCCCAGGGAGTTGAGCAATGTATTGGCTGGTTGTAAAGGACCTATAACCACGGATAATAATTTGTGAACCGCTTTGAGACGACCGACGAACTCGGTTGTGATAAAGCGGTATATAAGAACCTCCAATTATTATTATTATTATAAGCAAGCATCCCAAACATATGCAACTGCAACCCATTATTGCTGTTAGCCATGCGTTACTATGTTGTAAATGGTTTTGTTTGTATTTAGTTTAGCGTCCCTTTAACATACAGTATCAGGCCATTTCGTGATTGTTTTACATGCTTTCATATGTGTATGTGCAGTTAGTTGAGGTATTATGTTGGCGTATTTTGCCTCCGTGCAATAATGCGGATCGGATGCCAAAATGACATACCTGTACGGAATGTACAGACAATGCCCTACCTGTACGGAATGTACAGACAATTACATACTACGTTTTGGAAATAGGTTTATGATATATGCTTAAATGTACAAACATTAAAAAAACATTTTTAAATAAGTCCCAAAGACAGGTTTTTAAAGTATATCAAGGAGTTAGGACTAGAATAGCACTCGGCCATTCCGCCCATTACAATATACATATGGTACATATTTAAACACAACATTACGCAAACATTAAAACATTTTAACCTTTTAGTTCCTCTTGATACATGTATAGGTTAAGTCTTTTGAGTCGATAGGCCAATTATGGCAGTTTGGTGTCGAAGGGCCGTTGACCCTGAACAAACAAACAAACACCTCTCTATGATCAGAAGCTTGAAGAAGCAAAGTATAATTGTTTGTATGTTTGATATAAACTGTCATGATTTTGAATATATTTAGAACACCAACATAGTATTCAGTAGAATTGCACATGTGACTTTTCGTCCAGTAGAAACTTTCAAAAAGAGGACAATACATGTCCCGAAACATGTGCCTAAGAGAGTGTTCATAATGTTACCAAGTCACAAATCTGGTTGAAACACTTAAGTTATACTTCGATTAAGATTTTATGTACACCGTGCAAGTATAAATACACAAACAAGGTAACTGCTCATATCGGACTGATCATCCTCCAATTATCAACGCCGGGACTAAAAATTGAGTTTGACATTGGAAAAATCAATTAAGGAAATATCGTTTAAAAGTTCAGATAGCTCATTAAAAGCAATTAGAAAGAAAACTCACTTACTGAATTATAGAGTAATTTCGTCATTGATGATTCCGCAGTGTTAGTCAAAAGAGATTGATAACCGCATGTAATCTCAATTTTAGTTCTTATCTGGTTGATAACTATGTGAAAAGAAATTGAGAAAATGAGATCACTAACAATTCAAATACAAAGGTTGACAACAGATAGGACGGCAAAAACAAAAACATATAAATTACATAGATGTGTTAGGTTTATCTTGTTTAATGCAGCTATTGTAATTTGCACAGTGCAGAGGGCAATATCGCCCAAGCATACATAAACACACATTACAAACATTGGAGCACGTACTCTGATATAGCTGTTAATAGGACGTTTTAAACATGATAAAATCAAATCAAACCGTGTGTGTTCCAAGCGGTATGATGGAATTACCAGGTTGATATCAGCACCGAAAGACTGTGAACACGATGTGAGATTAATGCTAAGACGAACGAATTTCGTTGTCTGGATTTGGTTTATAACATATTTATTCCAATTATTTTCTAATTTGTGACATATTTAAAAGTGCCACTACGTTTAATCACCTTGTGAGTGAGAATCCATACGGGAACACCCGTTACATGACTATAGCGCTAATCTTTACGAATATGTTTAAATCACAACGTCAGAGCAATCCTACATCAGATTGAATGTGATCAAATATGTATTTGAATACGTGAGACTGAATATTTGTGTAAACATTAGATTTATTATCAAAGCAATTTGATTTCATTTTGACTATTTTTATAACAAAACCAATGACTACAGGACGAGGTCAGGCCAGTTTCATAACGAATTGATACAAAATCGACAATTCTCTATTCCAGAAAGCAGCGCTTGTCTTAAAACGAGACTAGCGAATAACGACTTCGAGAGCACTGGCAACTGGGTAGGGCTGTGGAAAGGTTTCCATTACATGCAAGATAAGGCGCAGGCTTTCAGTGGAAGCGGATACATCCAGATAAACAGTTCCACAGTAGGAGGCGGAGCCTACCAGGAAATGGTGTTCTTTGAGAAACCGAAAGTCAAGTAAGGGAAGCCTAAGTCAATGTGTCCGTTACCTTCATATGTGTCACTTCTGTCTAATGTCGTCCTTTTTGCTGACCATTGTCCACAAAGCAGTGACCGTTTTCTTTTCGTTCATGACGTCACTATTGTCCGGCTTCAGTTATGTTAGATTATGTTATCTGGCCGACGGGCGTGTTGTTCAAAAATGTTATCAGGCTGGCTAGGCCAGAAAACTTAGTGTTGCAGTATAATAGGGGAATGTGTCAAAAGTTTGAAAAATCCAAAGATTTCGTTTAACGTAGATTAAATTTTATTTATTTTACAAAATCAAAATTCATACCACAAATAACTGTTGATTATTAACACAAGCTTTTATTTTTTAACAAATGTTAACAAAATACAAATAAGAACAATTCAACAAAAAATTTAACGCAGTAACAATATTTGATTCTAACATGTACTTGTTTTATATTGTGGAAAGAATTTTACTTCAATTAGCATGAAAATTGCTGTTTGTAACGTCATCTCATACTGTATGGAGTGTTCGGCGTTGTTTTGGCACTGTGTTTCATAAAAACATTTCTTTGGGGGTAAACCTTTTGTTTAAGAAAACTAATTTGTTTTTCGTTTCCTATATTTCTTTTCTACTTTTTATTCTATCTACTGTTGTTTTCTATCCTTGGCGGTGTCTCCTTCATCATCCGTCCTTATATGATACTGGCTGATGTGGGACGTCCGATACAAACAAAGTATAGGCCCTTTTATACAAAGTGGAAGCTGGCCCGAATGTTTAATCACCCTACGTTTGTGGTTTTGTTCACATACGTTCTTATAAACAGCGCTGGATCTGCTAGTTAATCAGTCAGGCCTTAACCCAAACTTCCAAGTATCATTACTAGGGTTGCAGTCGTATTTTTTTTATTTGTTTGGGGTCAAAATCGTCCTCGCAGCAGAAAACGCCCTGTTCTTTAATGGGACGACATCAAGTGGGTACAGCAGGTCTATATTTCCCTAAAACTGCACAGGTTTCGTTGTGTTTTGACACTGATTATTTGGATTTAGTGGAATGTGGGGTTTGAGGAATTCAAACGGGTTGTTAAGTAATCCTGAACATTCACTTCTCAAAAAAAAGGTATCTTTCTATTGGAAATTTTCCAGTTTTACCCTAACGAACCTCATACCAAATTGAGGGAACGACTTCTTTTTCATATTATAGCTTACCTTTACAGAAAATGTTCAGGTGTTGATATGCATTAACAGATAAGAGCAGTTAAAGACATGACCAATGGGTTTAATGTATGCATGTGCACGGGCGATTGTATGTTGGTGTATTAAACCCGATCACATTGTACTGATAGCAGTCTAACCTGGTGATTGATTGATAGGTGTTACGTCCGCTTCACTAATGAGTAGTTCGGTTATCGAGCAGACGGAGAAAAGACGGGGAAATGAGTAGAAGGGATAAAGTGAAGGGAAAGACGAGGGAGAAACCTTTGTTTCGATTACCTTAAATACGGAACGTAAAATCTGAAATAACCAATACCATGTTAAGGACTGTGTATGGCAAAGCCTGGGAACAGAGCCTACTGCCGTTCCCAGTGGAGCGAACATTTAAAACTAAGGCCAAAGGTGACGTAGTGCCAAGCAAGTTTCTATGACTTATAACGGTTTTAAGATTTCGAAAGACGATATTAAGATACCAAAAGTGTGACCCCCAAGTAAAGGGCACAAACATAAATATCAAATTCTGCAGTGGTTTCAAACATGCAGAGGTATACAAACGGCGATATAAATATAAAGCTGTTCATGTATATGCCTTGTCCTTTAGTCTCTATTTTAGCGGCAGAAGTCGTCGAAGAAGCAGATGCACTTACCCTACCGAAACAAGTTGTTTTTGTTACTCGTTCCGCTGTTCATATCTGCCCTAATTTCATCAATTTTTAGCCAATGTTTAATTGACACTATCATACTATAAGCATTTGCTACTGTTTCTTAATGATACACTCCATATTTTTAATTTGTTGCAACGAACACAAACCTGGATTTCTCTTGTATTTGAGTTTATAATATAATTGGTAATGGATTTGAGATCGTAGAGTATTATTCCTTCGTATTGATAAATGGTATTCACTGTCGTTAATTTTTTAAGTCGATGTTCAACCTCAATTTTAACACGGCAATAGTTGAAATGGGTTCGATGTCAAAATGGAACCTGTCAATTAATGCATGACCATTTAACATCAATCAGATTCTGAATTAGTTTTTGTGAAAGGTGTCGTTGCAACAAATCAAGATTTCAGTCTAGGATACCATGCTGTAACACTACAATCTGTTCGGTTTTAAAGGGTATAGTGTTATGTTTACAACTCATGTGGTATATGGACGTCCCTCCATGTATGTATGTGTGTTAAAGGTGGTTTGTTCTTGAATTTACCTCCTTGCGAAAGCGCACATATAAAGCCGATTAAAGAAGGAAAAAATATTTATGATTAGTATAAATAGCCTTTATATTATATATAGTACTGTTACCTATTCTTTCAAACTATTAAGAACTGCATTTTGTGTTAACAGTCTTACCAAAATGGCGATCAAAGCCTGGGGAAAACACAGCGGGGAGGTGACTACATCTTCTTCCAATTACAGTCTGTACTGTGATGTTAACGTAAGTATCTAAGATTATCAAACGTTACACGATTATCAACATATCAATATCTAATTAATCAACTCAAAATAAATATCACAAAGGCCCTTTCTTCTCTGTCAGCGCCGACCTTCCAAACATAGACGGACCATCTACCAATTTAAATACCGGGTTGCCACGATTGATTCAGTCCGGTTCCGCTACATGCGTGTACACTGCAATTAAACAATATTTCACTTTATGTTGATATAATGTATATTGTACAACGCACTACTAAAAATGTTCTGTTATAGCTACAAAATCAAAAAAGTGCCTATGGACTGAGTCGGCCTTTCCTTCCCGGACCACAAGGAACTAGATGGAACAATGTCATTGTCTACATAGATCAACCAAAGGTAAAAAAAACACTTATGGAGGTGCATAAATACGACAATAGATCCAAAAGGGTATTTACACTGTATAGAACAACAGAAGTATCACCATTTATCAAAAATGGGTAAATACACTGCATAAGACAGCGTCATTGTCATCTTAGATCAATCATGGGTACGTACATTGCATAAAAGAGGTCCACTGCGCAAAAGATCCAACCTGGATAAGTACACTGTATGAAACATCGTAATTGTCGTCAAAGATCAAACATTGTATGGAACAGCATGATAGTCACCATGGGTCAAAGTCGGTAAATCCACTGTCTTGGACAATGTGATTAATGCCAAATATAAGTCGTGGGTAAGTACACTGTATAGAAAAGCGTTATCGTTACCATAGATTCAGTATGCGGAAGGTCAATGTATAGATTAACGGTATTGTCACCATATAATAAACATGAACAAGTACACGGTATGGAACAGATAATTGTCATCGAATAGATTAGTACATTGAATAGAACAGAGGGATTCAAGCACGAAGTTCAATTATGGAATAATGTCATTATCACCATATACCACACATTGGTATCTACACTCTTTAGAATAGCGCGATTATCGCCTTAAAGTAAATATGGGAAAGTTCACAATATATAACAACGTGAATGTCGTTATATAATTAACATGGGTATTACCCTTAATAGAACAGCGCTATGATCGCTATAGATCAAACATGGAAAAACACACGGTACATAACAGCGTGATTGTCGCCGTATGGGAAACATAGATAAGTACACTGCATAGAAACGCGTCATTATCACCACAGCTCAAGCATAGGACAATACACAGTACAGAACAACGTGATTGTCGCCTTTTGGTAAACATTGGCAAGTACACTGGACAGAACATCGTGATTGTCTTTTTATGGTAAACATGGGTAAGTACACTGCATATAACAGCGTCATTACCACGACAGATCAACATAGGACAATACACATTACAAGACAGCGTGATTGTCGCCTTATGGTAAACATGAGTAAACACCGGACATAACAGCGTGATTGTCGCCTTTTGGTTAACATGGGTAAGTATACTGGTCAGAACAGCGTGGTTGTCGCCTTAATGTACACATGAGTAAGTGCACTGTACATAACAGCGTTATTGTCGCCTTTTGGTTAATATGGGTAAGAACACTGCATAGAACAGCGTGATTGTCGCTTTATGGTTAACATGGGTAAGAACACTGCATAGAACAGCGTCATTACCACGACAGATCAACATAGGACAATACACGTTACAAGACAGCGTGATTGTCGCCTTATGGTAAACATGAGTAAACACCGTACATAACAGCGTGATTGTCGCCTTTTGGTTAACATGGGTAAGTATACTGGTCAGAACAGCGTGGTTGTCGCCTTAATGTACACATGAGTAAGTGCACTGTACATAACAGCGTGATTGTCACCTTATGGTAAACATCGGTAATTACACTGGTCAGAACAGCGTGATTGTCACCTTATGGTAAACATGGGTAAGTACACTGGTCAGAACAGCGTTATTGTCGCCATGTAAGTAGTTAGGTTTCGTTATAAAAAGGAAACATTTACGATCGCACCTTTGATATGGTGTCTTAAATCGTACAGATTTAGTGTCAAAATTATTTTTCCATCAGGCGGATGCATTGATTTTTTTTTTAATTGTGAATGTTCGTTTTGAATTGACAATTGAGTTACATATTTATCGTCTCCGTTTTTCTGTTGCAGGGTATCAAGAATGTTACCTGCTACTTGCTTTTCAGAGGATTTAATACCGGTTTTGCGTCCTTTGATAAGATGGATGTCTGGCTTCTATCTGGAAATGCCATAATGGACGATTGTAATTTCACATAAATCCGCCTTCCAAATATCATCATATCCAAGGAAACTGGAAACTTCTCTGGATACATCTTTGAATTTTCAATTTTACCTGTCAACAGCTAATGAATTGATAACTTGAGTGGGAAGTCATGATCAATTTTTGATTGAATAAATGTCACACCTGAAGCTTGAAAAGATTGATAATATAATGTCAATTTGGTAAAATATTTATTCCGTCTTAAGCAGGTGATATTTAAACACATGACTATGAGTTTGACACTTTGTGTTTGAATTAAACAGGAACCAATTGTATAATGTGTTCTAAAAGTTTTTGTTGTTTGTGTGCCTACTGCTGTTAAGGACTCAGTTAACCTTGCGGAGATTTTCACCTATTAAGCTGACGCGATCTTTCATTGTAAACGGTTGAACATGTTATATTCTGGAAAGCAATAATTTCTTTTAATAATTATATCGCTATAACTCATTAATCTTTTTGCAACACATCGTAGTTTTTGTGTTCACAGTAAATTCTTTTATCAAAGTATAACTGTAACGATAAAGGTTTAATACACATGTACCTAGCTCTGTTCAAAACATGTCAATTGTAATAGTTCGTTTGTATATATATTTAACCGTAAATAAAATCAGTTTCTCCTAACAAACTTAGTTCACATATCTAAACTCCTAACATAACAATTATATCACTGAACAAAATTCCATCGGTAAGATAAATGGAAGGATTTTAATGGGGGTGGGGTTCACCGGCTATTAGCTGCTTGCACGTTCATTGTCATTTTCAACCAATACTACGTAAACTTGTAATAAATAAAATAAATATATAAAGGTATAACCATATCCAAGTGTTATTTTTTAAATGATGCATGTTGTAGTGTTGTGTTTTTGTGTCAATTCATAAGTTTATACGAATGGGTCCGGTTGGAAATACTTTTAAAATTAAAATTAGTAATGGTATCATCCGGTAAAAGTGTAAAAATACGAGAAATAAAGGAACTGATCTCGATACTAAATGACAATTTAAGAAATAAACGCGACGGGGTAGGCGAGGGGTACCGTGAACGGTATCCAGTCGATATTTCGAGTAGTTTTCTGCGGATTAATTCAAACTTCATAGGAAGGTTCATTACCATAATAGTTCGGACAAGTTCGATAAACGCAAGGTATAGACCTTAATTTACGGCGTTTTGGCCCTTTATTTATTGCCCTTAACCGAGTCTGTTAGATATCTCGAGTAGCTTTCAATAGATCAGCTTCAAACTTCATGGGAAAGTTCATTACTATAACAGCTTGGTAAAGTTCGATAACCGTAATTATCAGACCATAATTTACGGAGTTTTGGCCCTTGACTCAATTACCAAAACGTTTTCAACAAATGAACTTCAAACTTTATAGGAATGTTCATTGCCATGATAGCTCGGACAAGTTCGATAACTGCAATTATCGGACCGTAATTTACAGAGATATCCCGAGTAGTTTTTTACTGATTTGCCTCACACCTCATAGGAAGGTTCATTGCCATGATGCAAAGTTACATATTTGGTTGTAGTAAAGGGAATAAAATTCCTCTGAAAGGAACCTGATGTCGAGTTCCAAAACATTTGTAGGATTTCAAATATCTTAGACTTATCTCGAACATGTTTGGTTTTAATGAATACTAAAGTATTGTATTTTGCGACTAGGTGGGGATGTGGGCTGTAACATGTCTTCAAGAGGCTTCTTTTAAATATATTTTTTCATAAGATAGGACATTGCTTTTCTTGGCCAGAGTACGGTAAATTTTAACATCCTGATCGTGTAACTTTACTTTCTATCTCGAATTTGAAATACTCAAATTTCAACTTGCTTAAAATTTCGATATTCTTTACTGAAAATTTGACCAATTTAACATTTAATCATCCAACTTGAAATTCGAAAATATTAGCTCAAAACGAGACTGTGCACAGTGGCCCTCTACAGGGTTCTAGCAAATGAAATACATACCATAAGAACAGAATATCCTTGAAAAGATTATTGATGTTACTCAGCGCTCCGTGCGCGGTTTCGCAATAGTGTGGAGACCCCATGTGTCTTTAAATCAATATGTCTTTAGATATTTCTAACTAAAATGGTAATGACTTTTCACTTTTCGAAAACACATTCAAATGACCTTTCTAGCAGTAGAGGATTGTTTTTTAAAAAAAAATCTCATACAAACTTTGTGATGAGAATTTTATCATTCTGAATTTTGCAAATAATTTCATCAGTGACATCATAATATAATATTTCAATTCCTACTCAAGTTGACCTCAATGCAACTACCAAATGTAACCTGTTTCATTTGCCGATGAATTTGACCAGATTAGCATTTCCAGTGTGTATGCCTTTGCGAACGGAGATAACTATTGACATGTTTAAACAAAGATGTCCACTTGATGAAATTTTACATTTTTATTGAAGCTACACAAAAACTACACAATCGCCATCATATTATCAGCTCATGGTTGCGAGCGGTAGTGACAAGGCATATACTGCCCTAGAAATTCTCCCTCCAGCAACCCATTCTGCCTCTTGTGTTAGTATCAACCTCCGGAACCGGGCACGGTAGTCTAGTGGTAGGACGCCGGGCTCGTGACCGAAGGGATGCGGGTTCGAGTCACAGCACTGCACTTTGTGGTATCTTAGAGAAGGATACTATGCTCAGCTTGTTCCAGGATACTCAGCTGTAAATGAGTAAGTGGATGGGCAGTGCTAGAATTGAAGAATGCTAGCTGTGAGCGCCGAAATGGCAACACCGGCTGTATGCTCCCCAGGAAGTTGGGAAAGATATTGGCTGGTTGCAAAGGCCCTATAACCAAGGATAACAATGTTTGAACCGCTTTGAGACGACCTACGAACTTGGTTGTGATAATATTCAAGTATAGCCTTTGGCTGAGGTCGATACCTGGATTTATCAACCCGAGAAAAGATGTATTGACCGAGGTTAATATATTTTTTCTCGGGTCGATAAATGCAGGTATCGACCGAAGTTAAAGGCTACAATTGTTTTATTATTTTCAAAACAGTAAGCAATCTGTAAAATAAAACACAACATAAACGCTACTAAAGCGGACCGGTGCGTTTGTTTTGAGACACGTCATAATTCTGTTTTTAGAAACACAAAGTCTTTCAACAAAAATCACGCGCTCCAAGTCAATATCGGTTTTTATCGGTGAACACGTGATGCAATCACTTGTCGGGAATAATATGAAAAAAAATAAAGCGGTATATAAGAACCTCGAAAAATTATTATTCGTATCCATTAACAATATAACTAGAAATCGTTGGCTAACAACAATTTGACGGGCTTTTCACTGTAAGGACTGATTTGGCCTTCTAATAATAACCGGTGCAAGTCTACAGTAACTGGCCAAGTAGTGGGGGATTCCCTGAGTGTGAAATGACGTCAGAAAAAGAACGGATAAATATAGGCAGCCAATGGGCTTAGTTGTATACGAATGTAGTCTGTAAAGGTCGTCATATAGGCCGTCCACTATGTACGTCAGGATGATGAATTGAACCTAGCTTTTTGTCTATATCGGTTGGGTTTGCCATGCAAAAGAAAGGCTGATGTTTACCCTCTGCAGTAGAATCGTAAACTGTCCCTACTTTTAAGAATGAGAGTGCGTAGTAATCGATGTAGTTTTATCAGCGTGTATTAGATGTCTTGATATAAATCAAAGTACTGAGAGTACTGAGAGCACTTGACAATCGCACAAAAATTGAAAACGGTTTTTGACTTTCACCTTTGAAATTATATGTATATTTTTTTAAACATTTGACCTTTGTGACCTTGATAGTTGATCAAGGTCAACCATTTGTTCAAATCTGATACCCAAACATCACAGCATCTTACATATTAAATATCAAGACTCTAGACTTCGTGGAACTTAAAAAGTAGATGTTACCAAATGTAGTGCATTTAAACTTTGATCCCTACCAAAATCCGGAAGTTGACATATTTTGTTAACATAATATGAAAAAAAAAGTTTGCTCTTGCTTATCCCTATATGATATTCAAAGATCAACCTCGCGCTTGATATCGTTAACGAAATATATTGGTATAGACTGTTAACCAATCAGAGTTCGTGGCAGCCATCTTAGAATATTGATTGCTCCAAAAAGAAACATAAGTTCGTAAGGGCCCTCAGAGGAATATATGTACCAATTGTGGTTAATATTGCAATGGCAGAAGTGGAGAAGAAGATCGTTGAAGTTTGTAAAAATAGTGTCGGCTTTTCAAACAAGATAAAAAAGCAATAATGAACACGCCATAGGACGTTAACGGAAAATGTTACAGAAAAACTAAAGACATCAAATTCATCAGAATGGCATTCTACATCGATCTTTAGAAGAATTTATCAAAACAAATGAAAACTGATATTTTTTTTTAAATGGTGACCTTTAACCCAACAGGGAGTTTTTTTAATTGAAATATTTTGTATTAATATTTATAAGAAAAAGTTAGATATGGAAATTATCTACAATTGATATAATTGCTCAAATTCTGTACAATCAACTATTTTCGAGTTATAGCGGTTTTAAAGATTTTAACCTATGACGTCATGGCGGCCATATTGGATTTTTGACCTACTTGAAAATGTTCCTGTAACATCTTCAGACCTTGGTTTACAACATACTTAAAAGAGTATAAACCTATCTTCTACCAATCAAAAGATACAGACTCCACAAAAGTAGGGGGAGAATAATAATAATAATAAGAAGAAACATAACAAAAACAATTGGTCTTTTCACCAGTTGGTGAAAAGCCCTAATTATAATAAAGTAGGATGGAATTGAAGTGAAACATTTTTCCACATATGTCACAGTGATCATTTGTTTGGCAAGTTTTAGCCTTAACAAAACAGAGGCGTTTAAAGAATTACAGAACGTCCGCATTTAGCATTGCTCAGCTTTTTACATATTTGGTCTTCACTAATGTGTGCTTACATTGCCGTGATCATTCAGAGTTTGTCCGAAATAACTTATTCCCTTTATTGCCTTTCCATATGTTTTTGTTAACAAAAATAAGATGGCTGTGATATTAAAGCAATCATGATAAAACGTTTTCACTAAAAGCTTCTGTGCAAATAAATATATAATAAAAGGGGCTAGAACCAAGGGTGCATCCGTGATTGTGTTGGTTTCGTTATGACATGTTAACACACATTTTTTAGTTGAATGGTTGCAGGAATCTCAAATACATGTACTTCAATACTTATAAACCTGTACTAAGGCCTAAGGGGCGGGACTGAACCTGAAAGTACTTGTTGTAGCCTAAGTGTATTCATATTTTCATGACCAGCAGTTACATAAATAGTTGGCAGTCTCTACCATTGCCATGCGAATGCTATGACCAAGAGACTTAATCCCAAGGGATCAGCATAACCAGCAGGCTATCATAAAAGCATAATGCCAAGCCAGCACATATATGGTCAAAGAGTTGAGGTCTCAACCGTTCCATGATTTGATCCAAACACTTAGTCCACATGCCCATACATCCTAACTGTCTCTCTATGGTTATTCGGTGGGGAAATATAGGGAAGGTTTAATAAAATGCTATATTTCGCTGTAAGGACTCTGTGTAAAAGAAACAACCAAATCAGAACATTATTTTAGAATGAGTTACTGAAGCAATGTATATCAACAAAGGGGCATTACTCCATCAATTCGGGAGCTAATACTCATGTCCCCTCATGATCCATGTACGCATTATATGTACCAAGCATCATTGAAAGTATGTGTTCTTTAATAGTGCAAACAATGCTTTTAAAGGGGTATACCTTCATCCATTTTGCATACTCTATTCACACACCCTTATGCGTTCCAAGCATCATTAAAATTGGTGCAATAAGAAGGAGGTACCAATTCATGTTCTTTTTCATATTCATTTTGTCTACAGACAGATTGATGCATGGACAGACAACCTAACCACATTTTAACCTCTCCCCCATATTATACATTTAGTGGCCTTGTAGGGAAACACAGCTCACAAGGACCAAGCTCAAGTGAAACATTAATGAGGGAAAAACAAAGTATCATTCTTCCCTAATGCAAGAGCACTAAATAACTTTATTGTATATACTGATATAGAAAACAATAACACAACAGTGAAAATAAATCTGGCTACTGCACAATTGTTGTCTATTTTATAAACCTGGAACTGATATGCGGTACCTCTAGCTAATGCTTCTAGAAAAGACTCCACATAAGAGAAATATGCCAGGAGAAACACTAGATAATATATATATAATTATCCCCCTCCCCTTTTTCCCCTCCAGAAGTGAAGCCTCTTCCATTTGCACATTTTTTATCATCACCACTTAAGGATGCTTCCAGCCAAAAGAACACCAACAGGTCAGCAAGGGCCCTGCTCTGTGGCGGACTATATATTTCCCATTTAACAACCATGCAAAAACTACATTGACCATCTTGTTCTTTGGGGAATAGGTCATGGGGTTATTCACACACAATGTAGGTGATATGTACCATTTGCCACGATGCCACAAAAATAAAAGTTATGGAACAAAATTATATTTATAAAACAGAAGATATAGCTTTCTAAGCTTTGAAACATTATAAGTAATTGCATTATTATATAAAGTGAAACACAAAATGAAATTCATGTTTGTTTGGTATTTTATCTAAAAATTGGCTGGTGTCATTTTGTAAACACGGCTATAGCCTTTTCTTTTTTTAGTATTAGTCCTTGCATTGACATAAGAATTTAAAAAACAAACCTATTGCATATCTGTATCACAATGTATAGCCATGTGACATTTCAGTTTGAACTTCTGGTTCCTGAGATAATCTCCAAGTGGTAACAGACAAACAGACGGACAGAGGTCAGATAGACATATGGACATCATGATAACTAATTGCATACGCAGATACCGAATTAATTCTGACCAAATTTGTTAAGATAAACATAATTTGGCCCTATGATTAACCTTTGACCAGATTACCTTGACCTTTGATAAGTTGACTCTTTGTTGGTTATGACCAACTTTGCTTCAGTATGTCATAACAAAATGTTTACCAAAATCTGGCCATTGTAATGTGTTTTTAACAGTATAGCCCCACTTTTCAATTTTTAGTAACAGCAACCTCGACTTTGACCTGAAAAAAATGTGAAACCCATCGTCGTTTGCACATCTATATATATCACACTGTATTACTATGTGAAGTTTTAGAAATTTCGGCCTTTTGTAGTCCCGAAATAATCTCCGGAAACAAAAGTGCTGACGGACAAACAGACAGAAAGGCACTGTGATTACTATAGGGCACTAATGAGAGAAGGTTTAAAGAATTTCATAATGCGAATTGTATAAAAAAAAAACCATCAACAACCTCTGTTTTTACAAACTTGAGTCCCCTTTGGCCAAAGATGCTCGAGAACAAATTTGGTTAATATCCCTTAATTTGTACAAAATTCAAAATTTTCCTCTATTTCCCTTATAGGGCCGACCCTCTGCCCATACATGAGCTAAAAATGGTTGAGAGCATATACGCAAATATTATAAACCCATAGAATTTTTCAAACTATTTGAGAATGGAGTGTTAACAAATCATGCAAAAGATACAATTGTTTAATTGTCACTCAATGCTGAACCAGAAATACGTGTAGCAGCATGTTGAGATATATTTAACCTTTAGATACAATTTAATCTTCACACCTGCCTAAGTTCAAAAAACTGCAGAATTCATCATGATATATTGTAATGTTTAAATGTGCTTGAAATATCATACCAGCGTGTATTTGAACATTTCGCCAACACCAGTCACAGAAAAAACGTGTTTAAAAGCTTTATCTGGAAGTATGCAATTAAAATATTGTATATCACAAATTTGGTCTTGTTGTGACAGTTAATATGAATATATTTAAAAACGGATTTTATAACAATGTATGAATATTTCCAAATGGATTTTAACTGTCATTTCACAATACCAGACTAATTATATTACATGTTATAAATTAGACAAAATGCACCCACAGTTTTTTTTTACCTATCATACATAATCTATAAAAAACAGGTGACCCTTTGGTAATAAACTTTACAATTTAAATAAAGCATGTATGAACATTTCAATCTATCAAGAGAACTAGTATTAGATTCTAGTAAATCTGAGTAAAATTTTAGCCATTATTCCAATGGGCCCTGCCCCTCCGCACCAGGGGGTGAGTCAGGATCTTACTTTCTGATAGCATCAAATTGATATCTCATTATTTCAAGCAAATTTGAATTATTTCCTGTAGAGTTAAAAAACAAAATATGCCTAAAAGCATCATTTCCATATATAAACTATAGTAAACTATACCCCCTCCCAAAGGAAGACCTGATGACTATGCGGCAATTTTGATAACACACCTAGGAACCTTTCTGTCCACGAACAGTACACCTAAATCTGAAGAAGATTTTTGAATTATTGGTCAATTTTCCCTTTGAAGCACTATATATCCTAACCCCGGGGTAGCGGCAGGAACCCCATATTTACAATTTGCTACCCTCTTTCACAAAGAACGCTGAACCAGAAAATGTTTAAAGCAATATGGCAATAGTAACCCCGTTGTGCCCATACACTCAATCCTCTGGGTGTTTAGCTGAACTATTTGTACAATTTTTGTGAATCCTCACCACCTTCGAATACTTGTTGAAATGTTCTAAAAAAGAGTTTGAAGAAATTGTTGATAGACAGTCAGACGGAGGCCACAGACAGTACAGCATATTTAGCTCACAGGTCTTTCCTTTGGACAAGATAAGCAAACAAAGGGGACACAATACTGACAACAGTAAACCTATATATATATATATAGCTATTGAATATAATAACCTCAAATCCAGGATTTTGCTGGCTCTGTATGAAGAGTGTTAAATATCCTCGTAGTAAACACATTCAAGTGGTTCTTCAGTGTTTTAAAATAATTTTCTATTTAAAAATAATTATTAAAATGGTTGCATGGATATACAATAATAATTTGTGTGAACTGCAGGTTTATTTGAAGTTCTTCCTTGTTATACAGACTTAGTCTATTTTTTGGCATTCCCATAGACTAGATGGCACTGATATATAGACGCATATGGGGGTTATTTAATAATTATTATTTTGTAGGTGTTCAGTGATCCAGGGTTCTTTGTAATAACAGAGTGAAAAATGAGTACTTAAGTATCCAAAACTTGAATATATTAAATAGTTGTAGATTGTTACGAAAAGTTAAACTATATTTCTCAAAACAAAAAGGGAATTGCGGATAATACATCCAAGTAACTGTTGTGAAATGTGCACCAGAACAGAAGCGGGTTGACAAATATACACAAATACCATAAACACAACAAATATTCCAAACAAAGAGAATGAAATGCAAACAAGTCATTAGCATAAGATATTATTGTTGAAGTATCATCTATATACTACCTTATACCACCTACCGGTAGCATGAAAAATTCATTATCATTGTATGTCAGTATGAGAAGAAGTTGAGAACGACTTGAGAACAACTTGAGAAAAGCTTGAGAACGGATTTTCCCATTCTCCAGCATTTGGGAACGTAGTTTCTAAAACAGAACGTCTGCTCGCACGAAATGACGGCCAAAACTGGAAATAGTGTCCACACAAAAGCGATCCGCGAAAGAAAAATAGTCCGTCATATACATATCAATACAAAGTAACGGAAACATATTGTGAGAATAACAACAACATTTCAGGTGTAAATGAGCGTATGGAAAAGCGAATGACGATATGATTGTTTTGGAAATATTTTTCTGCCTAGTTTTAAGGTTCATAGTATTCCTCCGCGCAAATCTTCTATTTCTTTGCGTTTGTCACAGGCGAATCATTGACCATTTAGCATAGAAGTCATTTGGAAAACATGGTGTTTAGTTGAGATTTATGAATGGCGAAATATATAGATATATAGATAATACATAGTTTATAATACAATATTTTCATATTCGCTGGCACATCAAATAAAGTTGTATTTTATGTAAACATGCAAAACAATTGTGGATAAACACAATTGATGATGAAACTGTCAGTCAAATATTAAAGACCCATTTTGTTCAGTACCTATTACGAATCAAAGCAAATGATCTATTGTGTATTCAACGGAAGTGGAAACCCTCAATTACGTCACAGGGGTTCATTACAAATGTCTTAAATACACATATGCTATACTTATAGCGGGCACTCTATGCCGAGCAGTGCGAGTTGTTATGGCAACACATGTACGGGAAGTACGGGAAAATGAGAGTGAATTGGTTCTATGCTACATATGAAGGCTTCAAAAACTTTCGTCCTACAGGTCGTACAGGCTCGCAAAAAAACGACAACATGCGTTGCACCGTGCCAGCGTTGATTTTCCGTTTTTGCTCAAAGAACTAAGTTGACATTTTCAATGACTATCTTTTATTTTTGTCGTACCTCCGGCCGATTTTTATGTTCAGAAACAATTATACATGTTTTACAAGTCGATGTAATCATTCGATGTCCTACATATCATCTTGTTATTTTTATTTTTCTCTAACTGAAAATTGTTTCAATGTAGTACATGCGTTTGATTATTTTCCCTTAGCTTCAAGATGTAACTTCAGTTGGTACTGATAAGTCCGTATATATATATTAGGCATACGTATTTTGCATTGAAAAATGCCGAATTGACGTTCACAACAGTTTGTGATGTGACTGTGACGTCACTGTTAACACGCGTCATCATATAGTGTTGATAATACATTCACTTAAGCCAACTCAAATTTTCTACAGCTATACCACATTATTTAGAATATTTTGATTTTGGTCATTCTTTTGTAACTTCATATTGTAGGCATGGACACAAAATGGATATGTTTTATGTAGTGTACGCATTTTATGCATTTATGTTACTTTTAAAAAGTTCTTTTTAACACAAGTGCAAATTGAAAGAAATTTTCTTTCTGAATTTTTCAACAAACACAAAGATATTTTTTCTGCTGAGTTGTCATCCCAGAATACTGTCTTAGTTTTCCGTTACCTGATATTTAAGAACATGATCTATTGTCTAAAGGCGCTATTTACTAATCCTTGAAATGGCTTGCCTTGCTGTCACTTTGCGTTTAATTCTCACTGGTTTAAGATAAGGCTGAGACGGTATAGCCGGTACCAACCCCTCCACCACCTTGAACAGGAAGATCAGACGTAGCTCCGTTCTGCGCTGTTGTAAGGTTTGTAGGTCCAAGTACCTGAGCATGTTGGTGATATTTAAAATATGGTTTTGTATTTTGTTTCTACATAACTTAGCTATATTGAACTATCAACGTACATCATCCTGTTGTATGATGGTCCTTCAATGACGGACTATTTTTTTTTTTTACATTACGTCAATACGTAGACATTCACACCAATTCCAGAACCTGGGACAAACTATCTTGCTTTGGTCGATTTCATCGGGTGATGAATTGAGTTGGTCTTGAAACAAATTCAACATGAACCGCAAAGCAGTTTATCAAATTTGTTTCAAGACAAAGAATATTTAAATGCGGGTGCTGCATGTAATATTCTTTAAAGCAAGTAATAACAATGACATAATTAAATATTTACATAGGGTTAATGTATGTTTACAAACATTCAGGAAGGTTTCCTGTACTCAGATCAGAATCAGAATATTATTTCAGGCTAAATTGATGACTGTCGAATGGAAAAATCAATTTCACTTTTGTTATGTAAAAAGTATATAATAATTGCGCTGCCTAGTTATTTTGTGTTATTTTATTGCGTTTATTAATCTATTATTGGTGTCAGTTAGTTCCGTTGGTTAAAAACAAGTGAGTTAAGTATTTTTATTCTATTCCACAAACTGTCGCTTCGTTTAATTAACTTTGTAATGATAAACATAATTATTCTCCCTGACAATGGACAGTAATTTTGTATTAGTCTGGAGGCAATGTGAGAGCACTCGTAGACTAAAGGGTCTTTTAGCTTTTGGATCAAAATAGGCTTTATGTCTGGGAATGATATTCAACTTTTTAGCTACTATACCTAAGTAAACATTATCAACGCTAAGGTATTTCACATATGGAAATGCAATTTGAAATTTCTGCGCAACGTCAAAGGAAATGCCGTAGGCTCCGCCACTCACATATGTAGGCAATTTGTCTAATGGGTAAGCATTGGCATCCACACTCCATCTGTGGCCTTTTCCTCTGTAAGGGAGTTGTTCCTTTATTACATTCCCTATAGACATATACCGTTGCTTTGGATACCTCTTAAATGAGTTAAGAGTCGCTTCTTATGGACGTAGAAATCACAGTAAATCCACATTGTTACACTTCTCCACTGCCCAGCTGAACGCCATCACAGTTTTGAGTGTGTTGTTTTTATAGTGATCAATGAATTGTGCCTGTAAGATATCACCATATTCCACATTTTTCTAATCGCCTCCATTTGCTCAATATTTTTTTCATACGATTTTATGAGAACGAGAATGTTCTTGTTATATACTTTACTTGTCTTGAACGCACATTCTGCCGGGCAGTACAGCCACTTATAACGGAAATAATGTATAGGATTGTATCTGTTTTTCATCCTATTTCTTAATCGACCATTAACGAAAGCCTGCAAATTAACTTTAAGTGGATAAGAAAAATTGTGATCAAAAGACATGTATGTCTTGGTATCAGAAAATTTCAAATTGACATTTTCTATATTTCTTTCTTTCATGTATTTCTCCATCTTATCTCTGAGGGCAGTAATTTCTCTTTTAGTAATGGCAAGTGTACAATTTTCCATTACTAGCTTCTCAGCGTCGTGTGAACATTCCTTTGCCAAAGTGTCGACACTAATTGTATCGAGGATACTTTCATTCTTAGGCGAAATATACAGCTTTTTGGCTACAATTCCTAGGTAAACGTCATCAATACCTAGATATCGGATGAAAGGAAATGCTAACTGAAATTTACGAGCGACATCACTCGACACTACAAATGCTCCGCCCCCTAGATACGGCGGGAAAACGTTGTATGGATAATCGTCGTACGTGACGTACCACCTATCGTGCTTCTCCCGGTACGGCGGTGCGTTCACTGCCAGACTACCGATACATATGTCCGAGTGGTGTGCTCTTGCTCTCTCTCTAATGTAGGAAGCCAGTTTGACATACTGCACGTGGTAGTCGTCGTCATGAAAGAGGATCAGATCTGCCTGTGGAAAGGACGATCTGATCCAATTAAATGCCATTATAGTCTTGATTGTATTGTTGAAGTAGGTGTCCACAACATCCTCCATGATAACGTCTTTGTAAAGTTTCATTTCCTGGTCAATGTGCCAACGTTTTATCCTTACATCCTTACTACAAGTGCCGAGGATAAAAATAAATGCGACATATAACGGCCTTTGACCTTTTCTCACGACATTCGAATCGCAATCCTTTGGTCAACATTTCCTATGAAGGACTTGACCATGACCAGTATAGACCTGTGTGATGATGGTGACAGGATGTCGGTCAAACCAAATAAGGGTAAGGATGCGGGTTTATTGTTGGTAATGGTATGGGTTTGCTATATGTAATTGCGTCATTGATCAAAGAAACCAAATTTACATTCAATAAGTAGGTAAAATTCTCGTCATAAGACAAATGCTTAGTTTCGTCATTCGTGTCATTAATACTCGGTGCGAGTGTAGGTATTTCTTCTATCCTTAACACATGCGTTTTTACTTCTTCTGTTACTGTTATCAAATCAAAACGGGACATAGAAAACGATATCTCGAGTAATGCACTCCCTACAACAAACGCAAATACCGCCAGAAGTAGCCGCACTATTTGCCATTGTCGAGCGCGTTTTAATTTGTGTCGAGTGTTTATTTTGATTGGTAGCGAGCGGAGCGAGCTCTTTTTGTATTGTATGCGTGGTATATATATAGTTCAAGCAAAAATCTATATATAGTAACACAAAACGAAACTACAATACTATGCGATCTTTTTTCTTTACATCGTGCAGAACGGACTTTAAAATTTGCGACGCTCTGATTGGTTATTAATAGATCAGAAGCTAAAAATTACCGTTTTAAACATCTCTGTGGGAATAGAAAATATGTTTCACATCGTAACTTATTTGCGTGAACTTTGCAAACGTATTCGTTATGATTTGAAATGCTTCTTCATTAAAACGGGTTTTAAAATTTAAGTTTTCGACATTTTTGACGAATCAGGTTAAGCAATAAAAATATTTGTGGTCTGAAAGTCGGGGGCTTCAAAATTTGCCACATTCTGATTGGTTGAAAAGACCGGAACAGATCAACTTCGCCGGTAGTCTCGACTACTTCGCCGGGAAATAGGAACACGGAAGGGTAAATGCCAACTCAAATGATCGACAAGAGTAGCTATGGAGCGAATTTTACCAGTTTTGACAGGTATTATGTTTGACCCAAAGGTCTACTGATTTCAATGTGTTTGTCACTCAAGATAGGCCTGTGCAAGTCTAGTCACTTCAGTGCAAAGGAGAACCGGTCAGACGAAGAGATTCTTTGTTTATCAACGACAATGCTGATGAGCCGCCTGATATACATGTATGTACGCGCAGGTGTGGGTTAAAGGTGATTTATGGTTATATCGGCCCAAGGTAAAAACGGCCTCGATTTACCCAAGTGAAATCGGCCCAAGGTAAAAACGGCCTCGATTTACCCAAGTGAAATCGGCCCAAGGTAAAAACGGCCTCGATTTACCCAAGTGAAATCGGCCCAAGGTAAAAACGGCCTCGATTTACCCAAGTGAAATCGGCCCAAGGTAAAATTGACCCTATGCATACATGGAATATACATAAATGTTATAATAATCCCTTTCTTTGGGTTTCATTTATATATTAACCTCTGAACATATATATTTAAATTAATAAATTCCTTTCTGCATTTCCTTGTCTCCGTATATAATTAGATTTAATTATTCGAATGATTGTTTTTATATGATTAATGAGGAAGTTAGCCGATGCATACAGTCTGGTAGGCGAACATCATTGTTTGTGAAAGGCAATAAAAACAAAACAACAACACCAGTACGTTATTAAATAAATCCTTAAATGTATTTATTTAAATATAATTCTACTTATAAATGTATAAATCCCATGTATTTAACATATAGATACATAGTAGGGCCGATTTTAACTTGGGCCGATTACACTTGGGTAAAATAGGCCTGGCCGATATTACCTTGGGCCGATATAACCAAATACCGTTAAAGGTAAGTATGCGTAGCCTTCTTTGTCAGTTCGTGTCTGTGTCACAACATGACTCCCCGTCCCCCTCCCTACCCTGGTCTGATTTGCTTCAAGTCAGTCACACATGCTATACTGATATGGGTAACAGAAGACATAATGTTGAGACCCATATCAACATAGCATATATATATAGTGTATTTCAGAGGTTCAAGATGGGAAGTCGAGGGGGATTCGAGATTCATTTATATATAATAAGGCGGCAATTGCTGGTAGTTTGTAATGTGTTAAGGACAATACATTGCCATGCTTTTTTAATGTACAAAATGTATTTAGACGTGTTGAAAAAAGTGTCTTTTTACAAGTGATTTAATCAGTTTTGTCTCTTCTATTTAATTAAAAACAACGAAACTTACAAAAAATTACAAACATCAAGCATTCCATTAAGTCTCCTTAATGCATATTATATATATATATATGTGTGTATGTGAGGGTGTGTGTGTATGTGTGTTATGGACTGTGGTCTGAGTGTACAAGCATATATATGATTTGCTAAGAAAGTGTTTTATAAGTTTTCAAATGTCATCAATTAATTTTTCTTTTTCTTTCTTATAATTATAACTTCGTTCAATGTTCTAGCCTATATGTTTGTAAGTGTATATGAGTGTGTCTTGTTGAGCAAGGTATTAAATGTATGCTTTCTGTTCATCTATACCGGTTAGAAAAAGACTTATATAGGCTCTTGTCTCATCCAATTGTTCAATGTTTTTGTCCAATAAAATTTGTTGAAATATGTAAGTTCCCTTTACATGTACAATGTCTTTTACCATTAACGTTATTATTTCTAATATTTGTTCTACCTTTAATTGTATCTGTATTTAATAAAGACGTTAATTGCACTGATTTTTTGTAAACAAATGATATATGGTTATAAATGATAAATGCATACTTGCCAACCTTTTGATTTTTTTTGTATGGGCCGTGTGCTCAAAATAAAACATTACAAAATATGAATAATTATAAAAGATGTGTATATAAAAAAAACACTTTAGAGTGTCAAATGCCAATCGTCTTTTTAGTTGTTCTTTATGATGAAATCATTAGGTAACAGAATAATTAAGCAAGTTTAATTACTGGCTGAAAATGGTCAATTCTAGCACGGACTTAGATAGCAATCTAATTCCGTGGCCTGACCTATGAGTCGAAAGGTGTTAAGGTGATGTAACTCACGAGATCTGGAAAAATAAGCTACATGTTAACATGATTCGTCAATCCACCAAGGAATTGGACTAGACCTGGGTCCATGACTTTTACTAACTTTTATATGTTTCAGTTTTCGAAACGTGTGAAATAATCATGAAAATGAAAAATTGGTTAACTGATTACATGTAACGTTTTAGTCAATTTTTAACTACGTAATAATCCAATCAGATACGTGGTCACTCACAAACTCTACTTACAGGTCATCGATATATCTGGTCACACACTCTAATTATACTATAAACCACTGAGATACCTGGTCACAATCACTGGTAATAGTTCACTGAGTTACATGTACCTAGTCACGAACAGTAACAGACGCACTACCTATGGACAACTGAGATACCTGATCACAAAAAATATAGTTCACTGAGATCCCTGGTTACAAAACCTTACTATAGACCACTGAGATCCCTGGTTACAAACACTCACTATAGACCACTGAGATACCCGGTTACAAACACTTATCATAGATCATTGAGATACCTGGCCACAAACACCTACATTAAGACTATTGATGCAACACTTCCTCAGAGATCAAGTCCAGTCAAGATAAATATTAAAAAAAAATATCACGTTTGTGAGGTGTTTACATAATTGAGTTGTTAGTTTGTAAACAACTTCATGACGAGCACTGCTTTAATATGTTATTTGCATTCATTGTCTTACGAGATATACACAGGTGTGAAAGTTAAGTGTATAATTTACAAAATTATATAATATGTAGTGTGGCAGGTTTTGACTGTATTCTGTTGGAGGTAATTTAAAAGCCTTGCAGCTGTGAACACGTCAGGTTTGTTTTAAAAAGCTGAAAACATTAATATTATCTTGAGCAAATCTAAATATTTTCATAACAGACGCACCCTAAAAAGCTTTTAACTTTTTGATGTTTTGGTTTTGTGCATCCAATAAAGTTTGTTATGATCATGAATATGAATAACATATCTTCTGATGTCGATTACATTTTAGATTATTTTTAGAGATACAGTATGAAGATGCTTCACAATCTGTAGATTTCTTTACACACGTGTACCACGCCACCAATTGTAAAAGTTCAATTTATCATAACTCTGTCAATATTCAAATATCTAGCTGAAGTTTGGTACATAGGTGTATCATAGTCAAATGGATAACACACAGGGGCTCAGTTTCAGGATACTAGTACTTTCGGTTAATAATAAACCTATACACACCAGTGAATAACAACACTTTTTATCCGGTGTTTACACATCTTAAAACTTATACCCTCAATTTTTATAAGGTTTACCATTTTGATAACTAAATGTATGAGATATCTAAAATTGAAACATATTGTATGAAGGTTCTTACAATTATGGGAATTTAAGGGGTTTCCCCTGTCAACTACAAGTAAATGTAGAGATTCAACTGAGGAGAATTTACTGTGATAACTTGTCATGAATAACCTGAATATACCAGTGTATGTGTGCAACCTTATTTTTGACAATTATATTGCAGAATCATAATTAATATTAATGGAAAATTAAGGATCTTTTAATTTTACTGGTATATATCTTGGAATAAAAAAAAATCATAATTAATTTTACACATTGCAAATTGTAGTTCTGAGCCTGGCATAAACTTGAATAATACCGGTATATTAATTTCAAATGTGATAAGAAAAGCAGAAGGAGAATGTAAATATAAATGCAAAAGTCTTGGTGTTGACCTCTTGTGAATGCCTTTTGTATATCTTAGTAACCACTTCAGTTATTTTTATGCTGACGCTATAAAATGGGGGGGCATATAGTGATGCCCATGTCTGTCCCGTCCCGATTCAATATAAACACTTAGCAATTTCATTCTTTCACAGATTTTGGTCAAACTTTATGCAAAGGTCAAATAGTGGTATACCTCTGACATCCTTGTGTTTCAGGGTTCCAAGGTCAAGGCCAAGGTCACTGTTGCTATGTATAGAAAATCATCAACTGATTCATTTTAAACACTTAGCAACTTCATTCTCTCATGGATTTTGATCAAACTTTATGCAAAGGTCAAGTATGAGCATACTTCAGACGTTGTGTTTCGGGGTTCCAAGGTCAAGGCCAATGTCACTGTTGTTTTATATAGAAAAGCATCAACCGATTCAATTTAAACACTTCGCAACTTAATTCAATATGTTATGGAGATGGTAATTACATACCGAAAAAACATGAATATTAAAATCAACTTATCAACTTTAAGTGTAGTACCTTGTGTGTGCATGTTTCATGGTATCAAAATCAAAGTGGTTGTAACTTTTTATAGAACACTGAACTAATTTTACATGGCAGGGGGGCATTTATGTCTTACAGACATTTTCTAGTTTGAAGGAAAGTTCCATGGTCAAATGCAAGCCAAATTTATGAATTACATGTGGATCTTATCTGTAAGGGGTTTGAGCCCAACAGGGGTAAAATTGACTAAATTTTCAACGGTCTTCTTATTCGGGCACAGAAATGCTAGAATCAAATAGTCTTCATAGATTGAATTAAGGTCCTGTAGGCCTGTTCCAAAATTCAGAATATTTTACTACCTCTGGATCATTCATTCCTCCTTGAGAAGGGGTTAATGTTTAGGCTAAAACAAATGAAAGTTTTTCATGCAACATTCCAGAGAATCTCATTTTAATTTCATGGATCAATATATAATTACAGGGTAATAACAAATGTAAGAATTAAAATGAATTTCTATGCATTTCAATGGTTATTATTCTGTCAAGATTGTGGTCAGGATCCCATGACCATAACAGGAAGAATTAAAGTGTATGTGATCTTTGCCGGACTATTTATTAAAATGATCTCTATGGATACAAAGTAGGTGATAAAATCTACGGTCCACAGGAAACTTTAAGATGACCTACGAATTGGGTTGTAATAAAGCGGTATATAGGAACCTCAAATTAGTATTATTATTATTATAGACAAATACCAAAGTTTTCCCCAGCCAGGTCTGTCACCACCCAGGAATGCACTCATGCAAGGGACAGGGCTAAGATATACAACATAGTAATAAGTAAACTATACTTTACAGGTTGATTTTGAAGAAAAAAATACAAGCCCAACTCATGTTTCATAGTGAACATAGACATTTTTTACTAGTTCGGGGCATCGGGCTAGGCAATTTAGGCAAACATCCATGAACTGAAAAAAGTTGGGGAGGGGGGCTAGGTTTGCACCCCCTCTGTCTGTCCGGCAGAAAAGTTTGTTAGGGACATATGTTCTATACTATTTCACCTGGGGTAACCAGATTTGGTAAACAACGACAACTTTGGATGGCAGCGTGCACAGTGCAAATATTTAGAAGGTCACTACAGTTATATGACCTCACTGTGACCTACATTATATATGCTTTGACCTTTGACCGTTACATTTGAAAATATTTGTCCTGGGGCATATCATCTATACTATTTCACATGCAGTATCCAGATTTGGTGTGCAAGGTTTAGGTTACTGTGACATATGACTTGACCTTTATTTTTGAAAATGTTTGTCCGGGGCATATCTCACATACTTTTTTACCTAGAGTAACTAGATTTGGTGTACCAGGACATCTTGGGATGTCAGAGTGTACATGATTAGGTCATTGTGATCAATGACTTGACCTTTGACCTTTGCATTTAAAAATGTTTGTCCGGGGCATGTATTCTATATTATTTTACCCTGAGTAACCTGATTTGAAGAACAAGAACATCTTGGGATAGAGGAGTGAAGTAGATCACTATAACCTCACTGTGACCTATGCTTCCTGACATAAGTTTACTCTTTGTTAAAGATAGCAATTCTTACCGGTGAGGGACTATGGATTGCAATATACTTCGCCTTTTTAACAAATATTTTCTTTGCAAAGTGGATCCTATTTCTGTCATTTTGTCTTGACAAATTTTGATGCTAAAAGGGATCAGGCGATATATTGACAAAGGTGTTGAAATAATAGTAAATTAGTAACAACAAAAAGGCCTACATGAAATATCTGGCAGGTTTTCTGAATTAAGATTCTATTTTTCATAACCACCATTTAGTTCTATGTCAGAATATTTGACGCACCTTTGTCCTAAGGAGGGATTCTGTTCGTTTTGTAGCCTTAAAGCCCTTAGCTGGGGCGCTGCAGGCGCCCGAGATCTACACTATCATCATAAAGATTACCGAATTATGTGCGCTCGCTTATAGGCAGTGCCTATTTCATATTAAACTACTTGTTTGACACGTTTCCCATATCGTTACTTTGGAATACCAGTCCTCATGCTGACCGATCCACGGGTCATTCTTTGTTTTGCTGCAGTTGTTGTAGCTTTTAGACACCACCTTAAACAACAGTGAACACATGTTTACGTATTGATATTTGCAACCTTGTATCAATTACAGGAATATACTCAATTGTTATACATGTCTCCTTATACTTTTAAATAAGGTAGAACATTCTACAATTTTTCAACTGCATATAAACATTGAAATGTTTTCCTTTTATGCAATTTCTTTTATATGCATACAAAGACAAAATAATTTACATGCCATTTTATTTACCTACAACTCTGCGAATCTATTTCTGGTATTGTTGCTGAACGAAAATGTCTTTACAATTATCATGTCAATATCTCTGTTCCTTATTTACCAAACCCTAATATATAGCATACAAACTAACTCTGCTTATAGGAAATTAACTTAAGATACAAATTGCCAAACAGTGGGAGGATATATTGATGTCAACTTATTTGTCACCGTTGACTACGAGACTACTATACCTTCTAGGCCTCAGCGGTAATGCTGCTGGCCAAACAGTGGGAGGATATATTGATGTCCACTTATTTGTCACCGTTGACTACGAGACTACTACACATACTAGGCCTCAGCGGTAATGCTGCTGGCCAAACAGTGGGAGCATATATTGATGTCAACTTATTTGTCACCGTTGAATACGAGACTACTATACCTTCTAGGCCTCAGCGGTAATGCTGCTGTCCAAACAGTGGGAGGATATATTGATGTCAACTTATTTGCCACCGTTGACTACGAGACTACTACACCTTCCAGGCCTCAGCGGTAATGCTGCTGGCCAGACAGGGGGAGGATATATTGATGTCAACTTATTTGTTACCGTTGACTACGAGACTACTACACCTTCCAGGCCTCAGCGGTAATGCTGCTGGCCAGACAGTGGGAGGATATATTGATGTCAACTTATTTGTCACCGTTGACTACGAGACTACTATACCTTCTAGGCCTCAGCGGTAATGCTGCTGGCCAGACAGTGGGAGGATATATTGATGTCAACTTATTTGTCACCGTTGACTACGAGACTACTACACCTTCTAGGCCTCAGCGGTAATGCTGCTGGCCAGACAGTGGGAGGATATATTGATGTCAACTTATTTATCACCGTTGATTACGACACTAATACACCTTGGCCTTTTCAATTTATCAGTACTGGATGTATAGTACCGCACGTCGTATGTTGCGGGACGTGACGGGAGATAGGTTGACAGATTTTGCATACAGTTAAGAAAAACGGTCCCTCCTTTTTCTTATGAGATTGTTAGTTTTTGAAAGATTTTTCAATATCTACGTGAAATGCGATACAATAAAATCAAATCTAAAATTGAAATACATTTAGAATATATGCATAGATGTATCACTGTGTTTTTGTGAATTATACAATATTGCTAATGTACACGTGTTTGTTTTACCTTGTACAATCCTGTGTTTATAGAGTTTGTACAATCCTGTGTTTATAGAGTTTGTACATTCCTGTTGTATAGAGTTTGTACAATCCTGTGTTTATAGAGTTTGTACAATCCTGTGTTTATAGAGTTTGTACAATCCTGTGTTTATAGAGTTTGTACAATCCTGTGTTTATAGAGTTTGTACAATCCTGTGTTTATAGAGTTTGTACAATCCTGTGTTTATAGAGTTTGTACAATCCTGTGTTTATAGAGTTTGTACAATCCTGTGTTTATAGAGTTTGTACAATCCTGTGTTTATAGAGTTTGTACAATCCTGTGTTTATAGAGTTTGTACAATCCTGTGTTTATAGAGTTTGTACAATCCTGTGTTTATAGAGTTTGTACAATCCTGTGTTTATAGAGTTTGTACAATCCTGTGTTTATAGAGTTTGTACAATCCTGTGTTTATAGAGTTTGTACAATCCTGTGTTTATAGAGTTTGTACAATCCTGTGTTTATAGAGTTTGTACAATCCTGTGTTTATAGAGTTTGTACAATCCTGTGTTTATAGAGTTTGTACAATCCTGTGTTTATAGAGTTTGTACAATCCTGTGTTTATAGAGTTTGTACAATCCTGTGTTTATAGAGTTTGTACATTCCTGTTATATAGAGTTTGTACAATCCTGTGTTTATAGAGTTTGTACAATCATGTGTTTATAGAGTTCACTTCCCTGTGCACCGGATTTAAAACGGTAGTGCTTTGGAGTTAATTACAGTGCATAAGGTAAACACTTAACTTTATTATATTCTTGTTTAATCAGTTTATAAATACTTAAAATAAAAATAAAATATAATAAATACATAAAGAAAATAAGTGATAACAAGTTAAAATATTGATACATGTATACACATATTTTGTGAGATTTATATATACATGGTTGGAGTTTTAGTTTAGTTTATTTATATGGAAATGTTTCAATTCAAATGATTATATTATCATAACAAAATAGTGTCTCACATATCTATTTTTGGGTATTTAGTTGGAACGTAAACATGGAGTGCTGATGCTTACTGGTTTGTACCAGTCTGGACTTAAAATCAATTTTAGTTATCTTGGCTCATTATAGCCCAGACACTATAACCATGGATCTAACATCATGTCGAAGTTTGCATGTAATCGCATCAGTGATATAACTACGCATTTGTTGGAAACTATTGTGATGCCCGATTGCAAATTTGATACAACTATCGTTCTATTTTTTCTTGCAAATGTACTCGAAGTTAGTTAGTACTTTTGTAATTAAATAAAACGTGAATTTTGACATGCTAAAAAAAGTACGCACGCCAATTCACAGCGTGTGTGACATATCTCGTAGCACCCACTACACTGTGTGTATGTAAATAAGATCCGATGGGAAAACATGCACATATATAGGTATTTACATGTAGTTCCTGTATAAAGTTGTTTATGATATAACCATTGAGCGTTTGCGAATGATTCGTGTTGATTGATTTGGGCTGATTGTGTAAAACATGCATATATTACATGTACATGTAGTCCCTGTATTTAGTTGTTTGTGATATTGATTGCTGCAAAGTGCAGTGGAGAAGATTCGGGCTGATTGTGTAAGACATGCATATAGTACATGTACATGTAGTCCCTGTATTTAGTTGTTTGTGATATTGATTGCTGCAAAGTGCAATGGAGAAGATTCGGGCTGATTGTGTAAAACATGCATATAGTACATGTACATGTAGTCCCTGTATTTAGTTGTGTGTGATATTGATTGCTGCAAAGTGCAGTGGAGAAGATTTGGGCTGATTGTGTAAAACATGCATATATTACATGTACATGTAGTCCCTGTATTTAGTTGTTTCTGATATACTCATTGAACGTTTGCGACTAATTTGTATAGATTGATGGATAGTAAGTAGATTTGGGCCGATTGTATGAACGATTGGTTGACAGCTTGGGGGTGCTAGGAAAAGTCCCATGGGGAGTTATCGCATGCGTATTAGACATAAATACCCTCTGGAGTAACCCATTTCCTCACGGGAACCTTTCCTAACGCTGCTGGAGTTAATAAAAATTTTTTTTATTGAGGTGAAAATTATTAACTGAAGTACAATTAACTTATAGAACAGTGGTAGTATAAATGATCACCTGTAAGTAACTATGTACAATGTAGTGAGTTTAAAAGAAATGATGTATACTTACAATTACAAAAAATAAATACTTAGTAGCCAAATAACAAGTCTAAGCACCGAGGTGAAGATATCAATGCTTTCCTACATGTATATATGTGTGTGTGTGTATGTGTGTGTGTGTGTGTGTGTGTGTGTGTGTGTGTGTGTGTGTGTGTGTGTGTGTGTGTGTGTGTGTGAGTGTGTGTGTGTGTGAGTGTGTGTGTGTTTGTGTGTGTGTTTTGATTTGACAAAGGCGAAGTTTAAACCTGCAAACTGAGAGTGTGAGAAGATAAGCGTGGTCGGGATAAAGTAATTAATTCCAGAAATTGACAGTGATGTTTACAGTCACGGAAGGGGGGTTGAGGTGGGAAAGGTGGGGGATGTATGATATGAACAGTATCAGTTGAAGATGTAGTTCCTGTATTTGATAACGAAATGTAACGACAGGTTGAATCGTTTGACAAGTCTTTTTCTGTAACTAATGTATAACAGTATTTAAAGCTTCATTAAATCCATATCACTTACCATCCTAGGGCAAATATTGTCTCGGCATACGCCCTGTCGAATTGTCTGTACCAAAATGCAAACTGTACCAAAAACTGTAAAAATTACCTGCCTAAAGAAGTTTATATTGAAATATCTAAATTATATAGAGTGTTTGTATTAATTCCATATTATATAGACAAGAGCCAGTGTTCCTCATGGTCCTTAGGCGTACAGGATGAAATAGTCACCAGTCATGGTACTAGAGCACATTTTTGAAGTTTACGATGTGTTAATGCTAGGCAAATGATTTTGTTATGCCCCACCACGAAGTTTATATCAGTTATGGCCACGCAACGTCACATGCTCATGCGCCTTCATGAGTGCAGCAGGTTGCACGGCATTTTGGTGACCTTGACTTTTGTCCTCGACCTCTGTGATCTTGATTACGTGTTTTGTGTTTAGGTCAGTTATGGACTAAGTACTCGGCTACGGCAACGCAACTTCACAAGCTCATGCGCATTAATGAGTGCAGCAGGTTGTATGGTTTTTTGTTGACCTTCACCTTTGACATTGACTTTGCATTTATGGTCAAACAGGGACGGGGCATCCGTGTCTTACTGACACATTTCTAGTTTTTTTTAAATATGTCATTCTTAAATTGTATAACATAATTGATGCAAGGTCTCTTGTTTCTGGGACCTGACAACATGATTCAACAGTTTCAAGCAGTAATATGCCAAGAGAACTACGTGGCCCTTGGCCTCTTGTTTATCATTGTATCCTTACGCGTTTCCCTACAGGTAACTTTAACCCGCCTGAACCCGAATACTGGGGAGAAGGATGCCGACACCAAGTCATACCCAGACACAAGTATTTGGTGTCAAATTACATTAACACCGTGCCAAAATGTCTGAAACATTCACAACCATATTTCGATACGTGAAAGTTTCTCTATACAGGCTGTCATTTCCTTACCAAGCTATAACATATTACCATGAGGTATTATAACTCTAAATTAGTCCGTTCAAACGACTGATTATTGAGAATATGAATTCGCGATTAAAACAATAAGTGGTATATTGTTTTGTTTAGCATGTCAAAATAAATTGTCACGTGCAAACCATTTCTAAGATTTGCAATCTATATGATAATAGATTTTTCACAAATATGTTTTAAACCCAAATTTCAATCGTGTAGACTACTCACACACTTTGATTTGATGCTACACTATGGGGAGAAATGTTCGCTGAAGTTTAAATTTCGCTTTATTTGCCTTCCGTAATGAGGACGAACACATTATTATAGCAAACACTATAAACGATACAATATACATTGTTATTAAATGTGAAGGGCGAAAATGGATTTTCCGTCGAACGGCGAAAATTGACTTGGCGAAGATTTCCCGGTAAAAAGTATTCAGCGACATACATTTCTATCATTGAACTTATCAAATTAATGTTGAGAACTTCCTGCCACAGAAACATTTTAAAATTCTTTTCCAAATGACACCTATATAATCTGATGTTTAGAACGACTGCATATTAAATGTTATGTAAAATACTATAACAAATATATCTAGGCGGTTTCTTCATGGAGTTGCTATTAAAAAATCATATCAAATATTTATGTTGGAAATATATTTGTTAATGTTGAACCTAATTGCAACAGATAGCTTCTCAACATTAATATTACTGTAATTCCATACATTAATAAAATCGGGTTTTGTTTGTTTGTTTGTTTAAAAAAAAAAAAAAAAAAAAAGGGGGGGATCATCGGAAGGCTCNGTGGAGGATCATCGGAAGGCTCATGAATGTTTGAAATCAACCACTTACCTTTGATCAGGTTAATTACATTTGTACACTTTCTTTTCTTTGTAGAATAATCACATATGCACCATATCGTGTTTAAAGTGCTGCCGGACATGCTCTACCACAAACATACATATGAGTAATTACATGTGATTGTATTTTAATTGATCCAGTATAGGATAGAACTTGGTAATTAATTGAGTTAGTGATCAACGCTGGCGCGTTATTCCCCGATCGATGACTTTGATACAGGTGTTTAGTTGACATTAGGACAAAGGGAATAACAGTATTAGCATGTAGATAACATGTAGATAGCATGTAGATAACAGTATTAACATGTATATGACATGTAGATAACATGTAGATAACAGTATTAACATGTAGATAACATGTAGATAACAATATTAACATGTAGATAACATGTAGATCTATTGGCGTTATACACAGTACCCGACACCCCAAGGCCCCATACAATGGTAAGTCGCGATCTAATGACCACTATATAGGTTATGTGTCTTTATAGATTTGGGGACTAAACTTTGTAGTAGAATTGATATAATCCGTCTTATTATTTGTATATACAGAATTGAAAATACATTTATATTGATAAATTTATCTTCATTTAATCACAAATTAACCACCTGTTGGTTCGCGTTGCAATGTCTTTGTAAAATTAACCTCCGTATTTTAAAATAACATAAGCAACATATGTCTCTAGCCAAAGGACATCAGTAAACAGCCCCTCTAGCCAAAGGACATCAGTAAACAGCTTCTCTAGCCGAAGGACATCAGTAAGCAGCCTCTCTAGCCAAAGGACATCAGTAAACAGCCTCTCTAGCGAAAGGACATCAGTAAACAGCCTCTCCTCTCTAGCCAAAGGACATCAGTAAACAGCCCCTCTAACCAAAGGACATCAGTAAACAGCCTCTCTAGCCAAAGGACATCAGTAAACAGCCCCTCTAGCCAAAGGACATCAGTAAACAGCCTCTCTAGCCAAAGGACATCAGTAAGCAGCCTCTCTAGCCAAAGGACATCAGTAAACAGCCCCTCTAGCCAAAGGACATCAGTAAACAGCCTCTCTAGCCAAAGGACATCAGTAAACAGCCTCTCAAGCCAAAGGACATCAGTAAACAGCCTCTCTAGCCAAAGGACATCAGTAAGCAGCCTCTCTAGCCAAAGGACATCAGTAAACAGCCCCTCTAGCCAAAGGACATCAGTAAACAGCTTCTCTAGCCAAAGGACATCAGTAAGCAGCCTCTCAAGCCAAAGGACATCAGTAAACAGTCTCTCTAGCCAAAGGACATCAGTAAACAGCCTCTCTAGCGAAAGGACATCAGTAAACAGCCTCTCTAGCCAAAGGACATCAGTAAACAGCCTCTCTACCCAAAGGACATTAGTAAACAGCCCCTCTAGCCAAAGGACATCAGTTAACAGCCTCTCTAGCCAAAGGACATCAGTAAACAGCCTCTCTAGCCAAAGGACATCAGTAAACAGCCCCTCTAGCCAACTAGTAATCTAGGACTAGTAAGCATGTATAAAAAGATGAACGCATGACGGATGATGTTTTAATGAATGTGACAGGCTCCGTCACTTTTTAGCTCAAACACGGCCAGTGCTTACACATAAATCCTGTAAGCCGGACACAGAATACAGGCATAACATTCTCCGATGATACACCCTGTACCACTTCTACAGGTTTCCGGTCTATTTAAAAGATCAATAAACGAGATTTTATTTTAAATTTTGTGTAATAAATATTGAATCATATACATGTACACAGTTTATCACTTGATTCTGAGTTGACAGAAGATAGTATAAGTCCGTCTGACACCACTTCTTGTCAATATTGAAACAACTTAACTAAAAGCGGATTTACTTTTATCTGACAAGGATACCTAGTAAACAGTACGTGAAGGTATAATTCCTATTACTGATACCTCGGTGCAATAAAAACAAGATATCAAAATACGTAGCTGTTCTTAATATGGACAGTTTAAATACCTTGTCTGTCGTAAAGAATGAAAACTAAAAAGATTTATGACATCCTGTAGACATTGTTGTGCAGACCCGGTCTTTTTATACGTCATTGATACGACATCAGTGTAATGACCTGTGATAGAACACCTCTCAGTCCATATTCCAAAATACCAACTTCTGGCCTGTGACTTTCTTAATCAAGCATTGTTAGCTTTATAATACACAAATGCATAATATAATAAAAACTACTATACATGGGATCGGAATATAAAAACTTATATAAAAAATGCATTGATTCACATTGAAATGAATTCAGAGAGATATTAATGACAAATTACACATAATTTAAATTTCAGGTATTGAGCAATGCCCTGATTATATTAATGTAATATATTAGCCTTCTCGTACATGTATTCATTGATACTATTCTATCTAAACTATTGTTATTCAAGAAATGTGTTTCATACTCAGTTTAATAAAAAAAATTATACATAATAGGCTTGTTTAAATAAAATACGTCTAACAGGCAATGGGTTAACAGTTGTACACAATACATTGATATTTTTATAATCAAGAATTGTATTTTCGGCGGATTGGTCGAGTGGTTAAAACTTCGGGCTTTCACGCAGGCGGCCGGTGTTCGATCCCTGAAGTCGCCGTACGCATGGAATAATCAGAGAAAGTGTTTTTCTCCTGCCCACACAACTCCAACAACCCAGGTCGAGTGTACAATGTCTGAGGTGGACGTTGCGTTATCTGTGCTGTAGCATTCAAGTGAGGTGGCACTATTAAAGATGCCGTTGGAAGCACGGTCCCACTACAAAACAGAACTCAATACATCTCCAGCACACACGCAGGCATACACAAAATGGGAGATATTAGCGAGGTGGCATAGGACTTGTAGTTAGCGCCTGATAAGGCATCTCCTGCGAATTCCTCAAAAATTGTATTGATTAATGTATATGGTAATTGTATTAATTGTATATCTATAAACTGTAAAGCGCTTTAGAGTGGCTTATGTTAGCTAGATAGGGCGCTATACTTATTATTATTTAATTCATTCATAAATATATGTAAACTCGTGATGTTATCTTACTGAATAGCCTTATACAAACTGCCAACACATATAGAACACATATGTACACGTGCGCACAAAGGAGATGTGTACACATCCGTAACTTGTACTGTAACTACAGTATCAACATGTGAGAGTTAGGCTGTTAAGTACATATGAAACCGACGTCCGATGATCACAACAATTACCTGATGTCATTAATTTGATTTTATGTCTGTGTGATAATTCGCTCAGAGGTATTTATTTAATGATTTTTTTTTCCAACTCTGTTATTTAAGATTAATAAACCCATTGACCCCTTATATTATTGAGAAATTTTGCAATGCCAAACAATTCAATAAAAAATCATAATTTTCTTTAGGGCTTGAGTGAAGTTTTTAAAACACATATTAACAATAATTTATAATTTGATATTCATTTTCAACTAATTTCTTAATATTTATGTCCTAAAATGAACATTTTTATTGAAGAGTGTATTATATCAAAATATTCCAATTTAGTTCATACATTGACCATATCCCTAAACTATGCATATTAAAGACAATTCTGTTAAAAAACTTTTTTATAAACCAAAATGAATGGGACAAATTTTCAAAAACGCCTTATTGTTCATTGTGAATTGATAATGCACGTTTTATTGAAACGTCGGCCTAGAGTATAAATTATATCGCTCTCTCGTGACACTAGTGAACTGCCTCTGATGGAGATAACATCTGCATGGTCTGGTGATAATGTTTGATACTTTGTGCATCTTGTATTGGGGGAAAGGTAAATCCGAAAACTGCCTTTGAAGGCTGTTATGTATGATAGCAATCACCATCTCTACACAAGTCATTTTTATCGCGTATTTAACCGACTTTTTCTGTATAAAATCCTTTTTTCTTTTCGTCTATGTTTTCATCTTTTACACTTTTTAACCTATTTAATAAAAGTTGGATAGACTCCTTCGTGTGAATGTCTATTTTAGTGTTGTTTGGCCCTAAATGACATCAATTGTTATCACTGTCAAACTAGAAACTATTTAACGTTCTCACAAGACCGTATTATTCTTATTCCTTTGCGTTTGAAATAAATTTAGTCGATCCTTTTGAGATAAGTCGTTTTGCAATTTCGCTTCGCCTTTTGTCTGTTTGCGTTTGCTTCCTTCAATATGCAATTGCGTTCGTACCCGTTGTCGTCCTGAATATCGCCGACATGTGTTTGTTATGAAGTTTATTATCTTGTTGAAAACGAAAGTTAAAATTAAACAACACGTTCACGTCACCATTATACACCAATGATAAAAACACATCGGTTACCGTGTCTATATTCCAACCATGTACATTTTAGATTGCTCTATTTAATTTAATTGGACAGCGAGGTTATACTTTTACAAAAGTCCCATTGTACAACTGGCCGGAGCACGTTTGATCTAGATGTAGACCTACAGTCTTCATATACATCACTGTCTCCCGACATGGGCATCCTGTAGCGTTTGATATGTGGAGCTATCTAAAGAACTACATATCATGTTGGTTTTCGTTTTGTATGATTGTTCATAGTCATGCAAATTTGGCCACTCTATCTGAATGCAACGTGGTAGACGATAAGTGGGGCAATTACGTTGCAATAGGCTATGCGTTCAAGTGTCCAAGTGTCAACTCTCTTTGTAACCTATTTGTACCACGGAAAGATGTGACGACAGCCCGACATCGAAAAGCAACGACAGTTCGAGGGACATAGAATTCAGCCCGTATGTAAATGTATGTATGTACGTATATTACAATCATTGTCATCACTCTAGCGACTCAATTTCGCAACAGAATTTCATGAAACCTCATCCAATTGTGTGGAATGGCATTGCCTTGACCAACTTTTGCGTTTCGGGTTTCCACTTTGAAGGTCAAGGTCACTGTAACAAATTTAGGAAAATCTCGCTCTACCGACTTCAATCCTCAACGGAATTTCATGAAACTTGAAACGAGTGTTTGGTATATGGCAATGCCTTGAACGTTTTCGATTTCTTCGTTGTAGGTCTAGGTCACTTTTACTACTTTTCAGAAAAACTCGACATCGCTATATCGACTTCACTCCTTATAACTGCGTTTAAGGTCAAGGTCAAGGTCATTTTGACTATTTTTAGAAAAACGTTGTCATGGCATTATCGACTTCATTCCTCAACAGGAAAAACATATTTTGCCCATCAAATAATACAGTCATTAGGGCAGATACTGATACATAATTAAATTTTCTTTTAATGTCCTCATACATGTACATACGTCAAACGTCAAAGACTTCTGAACATTTTTGTAAAAAAGGTATTGTTTGACAAAATGTTTGTGGTATAAATATATATTAATTTATTATCCATTGATCTTCATTATTATATATCATCCTTTAGCTAGTATAGGAGGCACGGTAGTCTAGTGGTAGGAGGCCGGGATTGTGACCGAAGGGTCTTGTGTTCGAGTTCCGTCATTGCACTGTGTTGTGTCCTTGAAAAAGATACTTTACATCGCTTGTTCCAGTTTACTCAGATGTAAACAAGTACGTGGTTTGGCAGTGCTAGAATTATTGAACGCTAGCTGTGAGCGCCTAAATGGGAGAACCAGCTGTATGCTCTCCGGATGTCGAGAATGATATAGGCTGGTTACAAAGGCCCTATGCTTTGAGTCGACCTGGGTTTTGATAAAGCGGTATATAAGAACCTAAGATTATTAATGATCATTATTTACCTCATATCGCCATACTCCTGTCAGAGAGTATTTAATTTGCTTCAACCTTAACACTATAAAGATGGAAAAAATTCCTTTCTGTAATATGTTATCAACAAACCAATACTTAAGAATGGCTGTGTGTTATTCCTTGCTTAACGGTCAGTTTATAGGGAAATGGCAACAAGTGGTTAACACGTTGTTAGCAAATGGGATCGGATTAGATGTTCTGTTGGGAGCCTTCAGCATGTATTTCAGTGAGATAGCGCTATAACGTATAAATTAAATCTACACGATTGCAAAGAGGCAATTACTCCAAGATCCCTTGTCTCCAAATCATGCATGCATTCATGAAACACATAGAGGCACGTCCTTAAATAACCTCAGCTGTCTAGAGGACGTTGAACTTAATGCAACCAAACCTAAACATCGTCATTATTATCTGAAGATAATGTGTGTTTCGAATAAATCATCTGTTCATGGGTTTATATGTAATTTTATTTATTTTACAACAATTATAAACCAAGTTATTTCAACTTATATAAATCACTCTTGTTGTCCCGGATGTTAGCGCACGGGGGTCTTAATGTGGAAGAAAACCGGAGTACCCGGAGAAAACCCAAATTTTTGGCTAGGTGACCCCATACCCTTACACATCCGATCGGGTAATCGAACTCCTGTCGCCTTCATGAAAGGCAAGTGCGTTATCCACTGCGCCAACCGACCACCCATTCATATCCCCAACCCAGTATGTTGAGGATTGTTCTGTCTGATGCAATACTGGAACAGTTGGCCGAGACACGTTGAACCTGCTGTGCACCTAGTCGTCATATCATCGCTGTCTCGCGACTTACGTGAACTGGCTTTGAAGTAATGAAACTACCTGCATGGTCTAGTGATCTTTTTTACCTTGTGCATCTCGTAGCGTGTGAAAGATAAGAAAAATCTAAAATCTACGTACCATGTTGGTTGTTTTATGTAGAATAGTAATTACCAACGCTTTGTTGAGTTTTCAATAATCCGGCTAGTAAATTCCAAGTTTGATTTTGACATGAACAGTATTTGAAAACTTATATTACAAACTTTCGTAACAATTTCCCTTATCAGGCAGAACCAAAATCACCGGTGTCTCATCTCTAACCTGTTAACTCGCTAAGCTACAATGCGCCTATTCAGTAAATTCTGACTTGACCTATATTAAATAGGGGGTCGAGAATAAGTGTTGAATGCATTTAAATAGAATATGCATTCAAGCGTTTTGATGTCAGTTTTTATCTTGTAACCTATTTGTACCGTAGTCAGCTCTACATTATAGAGACATTACAGTTTTTATTACAAATGAAGAATACCCCCATGACCTGATGCACGTGCATTTCATATTTTTTGCATCTTTTAACAGATAACGTTTAAGTTGAAGTTAATATGTATCAACTATCGTGCCACTAATACTTACTACAGTGTCATATATACTGACTGAAGTGTCATATATACTGACTGCAGTGTCATATTTACTAACTACACTGTCATATATACTGACTACAGTGTCATATATACTGACTGCAGTGTCATATATACTAGCTACAGTGCCATATATACTAACTACAGTGTCATATATACTAACCACAGTGTCAAAAATACTAACTACAGTGTCATATATACTAACTACAGTGTTATATATACTAACTACATTGTTATATATACTAACTACAGTGTTATATATACTAACTACAGTGTCATATATACTAACTACAGTGTTATATATACTAACTACATTGTTATATATACTAACCACAGTGTCATATATACTGACTACAGTGTTATATATACTAACTACAATGTTATATATATACTGACTCCAGTGTCAGATATACTAACTACAGTGTCATATATCCTAACTAAAGTGTCATATATACTAACCACAGTGTCATATATACTGACTACAGTGTTATGTTTACTAACTACAGTGTCATATATACTGACTACAGTGTTATATATACTAACTACAGTGTTATATATACTAGCTACAGTGTTATATATACTAACTACAGTGCTATATATACAACTACAGTGACATATATACTAACTACAGTGTCATATATACTGACTACAATCTTATACATACTAACTACTGTGTCATATATACTTACTTCAGTGTTATATATACTAACTACAGTGTAATACATACTAACTACAGTGTCATATATATACTAACTACAATGTTATATATACTAACTACGGTGTTATATATACTAACTACAGTGTCATCCATACTAACTACAGTGTCATATATACTGACTACAGTGTCATATTTACTAACTACACTGTTATATATACAGGGTCATATATACTGACTACAGTGTCATATATACTAACTACAATGTCATATATACTAACTACAGTGTCATATAAACTAACTACAGTGTAAAATATACTAACAAGTGTTATATATACTAACTACTAAAATATACTAACAAGTGTTATATATACTAACTACTAAAATATACTAACAAGTGTTATATATACTAACTACAGTTTTATATACAACTACAGTGCCATATATACTAACTACAGTGTCATATAAACTAACTACAGTGTCAAATATACTAACATGTGTTATATATACTAACTACAGTTTTATATACAACTACAGTGCCATATATACTAACTACAGTGTCATATAAACTAACTACAGTGTAAAATATACTAACAAGTGTTATATATACTAACTACTAAAATATACTAACAAGTGTTATATATACTAACTACTAAAATATACTAACAAGTGTTATATATACTAACTACTAAAATATACTAACAAGTGTTATATATACTAACTACAGTTTTATATACAACTACAGTGCCATATATACTAACTACAGTGTCATATATACATATACTGACTACAGTGTCATATTTACTAACTACATTATCATATATACTAACTACATTATCATTCATACTAACTACACTGTTATATACTAACTGTAGTGTTATATATACTAACTACAGTGTCATAATACTAACTACAGAGTCATATATACTGACTACAGTGTCATATATACTAACTACAGTGTCATATAAACTAACTACAGTGTCAAATATACTAACATGTGTTATATATACTAACTACAGTTTTATATACAACTACAGTGCCATATATACTAACTACAGTGTCATATATACATATACTGACTACAGTGTCATATTTACTAACTACACTGTTATATATACAGGGTCATATATACTGACTACAGTGTCATACTTACTAACTACATTATCATATATACTAACTACATTATCATACATACTAACTACACTGTTAGATACTAACGGGAGTGTTATATATACTAACTACAGTGTCATATATACTAACTACAGTGTCATATTTACTAACTACATTATCATATATACTAACTACATTATCATACATACAAACTACAGTGTTATATTCTAACTACAGTGTTATATACTAACTACAGTGTTATATATACTAGCTACAGTGTTATATATACTAACAACAGTGTTATATATACTAACTACGGTGTCATATATACGAACAACAGTGTCATATAAAGTAACTACAGTGTCAAATATACTAACAAGTATTATATATATTAACTACAGTTTTTTTATACAACTACAGTGACATATATACTAACTACAGTGTCATATATACTAACTTTAATGTTATATTTACTACCTACAATGTTATATTTACTTCCTACAGTGTTATATATACTGACTACAGCGTCATATATACTGTCTACAGTGTTAAATATACTAACTACAGTGTCATACATACTAACTACAGTGTCATATATACTGACTACAGTGTCATATATACTAACTACAGTGTTATATACTAACTACAGTGTTATATATACTAACTACAGTGTCATACATACTAACTACAGTGTCATATATACTGACTACAGCGTCATATTTACTAACTACATTATCATATATACTAACTACATTATCATACATACTAACTACAGTGTTATATACTAACTAGAGTGTTATATACTAACTACAGTGTTATATATACTAACTACAGTGTTATACATACTAACTACAGTGTCATATATACTGACTACAGCGTCATATTTACTAACTACATTATCATATATACTAACTACATTATCATACATACTAACTACAGTGTTATATACTAACTAGAGTGTTATATACTAACTACAGTGTTATATATACTAACTACAGTGTTATATATAATAACAACAGTGTTATATATACTAACTACGGTGTCATATATACTAACAACAGTGTCATAAAAACTAACTACAGTGTCAAATATACTCTCAAGTGTTATACATACTAACTACAGTTCTATATACAACTACAGTGACATATATACTAACTACAGTGTCATATATACTAACTACAGTGTCATATATACTAACTATAATGTGATATTTACTACCTAAAGTGTTATATATACTAACTACAGTGTCATATATACTGACTACAGTGTCATATATACTGACTACAGTGTTATATATACTAACTACAGTGTCATACATACTAACTACAGTGTCATATATACTGACTACAGGGTCATATTTACTAACTACATTATTATATATAGTAACTACATTACCATACATACTAACTACAGTGTTATATACTAACTACAGTGTTATATACTAACTACAGTTTTATATACAACTAGAGTGCCATATATACTAACTACAGTGTTGTATACTAACTACAGTGTTGTATACTAACTACAGTGTTGTATACTAACTACAGTGTTATACATAGTAACTACAGTGTCATATATACTAACAAGTGTTATATATACTAACTACGGTGTCATATATACTGACTGCAGGGTCATATTTACTAACTACATTATCATACATACTAACTACAGTGTTATATATACTAACTACATTATCATACATACTAACTACAGTGTTATATTCTAACTACAGTTTTATATACAACTACAGTGCCATATATACTAACTACAGTGTCATATATACTGACTACAGTGTCATATATACTAACTACAGTGTTATATACTAACTACTGTGTTATATATTCTAACTACGGTTTCATATATACTAACAACAGTGTCCTATAAACTAACTACAGTATCAAATATACTAACAAGTGTTATATATATTAACTACAGTTTTATATACAACTACAGTGCCATATGTACTAACTACAGTGTCATATATACTGACTTCAGTGTTATATATACTAACTACAGTTTCATACATACTAACTACAGTGTCATATATACCGACTACAGTGTCATATTTACTTACTACATTATCATATATACTAACTACATTATCATACATACTAACTACAGTGTTATATACTAACTACTGTGTTATATATACTAACTACGGTTTCATATATACTAACAACAGTGTCATATAAACTAACTACAGTATCAAATATACTAACAAGTGTTATATATATTAACTACAGTTTTATATACAACTACAGTGACAAATATACTAACTACAGTGTCATATATACTGACTACAGTGTCATATTTACTACCTACATTATCATATATACTAACTACATTATCATACATACAAACTACAGTTTTATATACTAACTACAGTGTTATATACTAACTACAGTGTTATATATACTAGCTACAGTGTTATATATACTAACAACAGTGTTATATATACTAACTACGGTGTCATATATACTAACAACAGTGTCATATAAACTAACTACTGTGTCAAATATACTAACAAGTGTTATATATACTAACTACAGTTTTATATACAACTACAGTGAAATATATACTAACTACAGTGTCATATATACTAACTACAGTGTCATATATATTGACTACAGTGTCATATATACTAACTACAGTGTCATATATACTGACTTCAGTGTCATATCTACTAACTACATTATCATATATAGTAACTACATTATCATACATACTACCTACAGTGTTATATACTAATTACAGTGTTATATATACTAACTACGGTGTCATATATACTAACACCAGTGTCATATAAACTAACTACAGTGTCAAATATACTAACACGTGTTATATATACTAACTACAGTTTTATATACAACTACAGTGTCATATATACTAACTACAGTGTCATATATACTGACTACAGTGTCATATTTACTAACTACATTATCATATATACTAACTACATTATCATACATACTAACTACAGTGTTATATATACTAACTGCAGTGTTATATATACTAACTACAGTGTTATATATACTAACTACGGTGTCATATATACTAACTACAGTGTTATATATACTGACTACAGTGTCATATATACTAATTACAGTGTCAGATATACTAACAACAGTGTCATATATACTAACTACAGTGTTATATATACTAACTACAGTGTCATATATACTAACTACAGTGTTATATATACTAACTACAGTGTTATATATACTAACTACAATGTAATATATACTACCAACAGTATTATATATACTAACTACAGTGTTATATATACTAACAACAGTGTTATATATACTAACAACAGTGTTATGTATACTAACAACAGTGTCATATATACTGACTATAGTGTCATATTTACTAACTACAGTGTCATATATACTAACTACAGTGTTATATATACTAGCTACAATGTAATATATACTACCAACAGTATTATATATACTAACTACATTGTTATATATACTAACAACAGTGTTATATATACTAGCAACAGTGTCATATATACTGACTACAGTGTCATATTTACTAACTATATTATCATATATACTAACTACATTATCATACATACTAACTACAGTGTTATATACTTACTACAGTGTTATATTTACTAACTACGGTGTCATATATACTAACAACAGTGTCATATAAACTAACTACAGTGTCAAATATCCTAACAAGTGTTACATATACTAACTACAGTTTTATATGCAACTACAGTGACAAATATACTATCTACCGTGTCATATATACTGACTACAGTGTTATATATACTAACTACAGTGTTATATATAATAACTACGGTGTCATATATACTAACAACAGTGTCATAAAAACTAACTACAGTGTCAAATATACTCTCAAGTGTTATACATACTAACTACAGTTCTATATACAACTACAGTGACATATATACTAACTACAGTGTCATATATACTGACTACAGTGTCATATATACTAACTACAGTGTCATATATACTGACTACAGTGTCATATATACTAATTACAGTGTCATATATACTAACAACAGTGTTATAGATACTAACTACAGTGACATATATACCTATTACAGTGTTATAGATACTAACAACAGTGTCATATATACTAACAACAGTGTTATAGATACTAACTACAGTGACATATATACCTATTACAGTGTTATAGATACTAACAACAGTGTCATATATACTAACAACAGTGTCATAAAAACTAACTACAGTGTCAAATATACTCTCAAGTGTTATACATACTAACTACAGTTCTATATACAACTACAGTGACATATATACTAACTACAGTGTCATATATACTGACTTCAGTGTTATATATACTAACTACAGTGTCATATATACTGACTACAGTGTCATATATACTAACTACAGTGTTATATATACTAACAACAGTGTCATATATACTAATTACAGTGTCATATATACTAACAACAGTGTTATATCTACTAACTACAGTGACATATATACCTATTACAGTGTTATAGATACTAACAACAGTGTCATATATACTAACAACAGAGTTATATATACTAACTACAGTGACATATATACCTATTACAGTGTTATATATACTAACAACAGTGTTATATATACCAACTACAGTGACATATATACCTATTACAGTGTTATAGATACTAACAACAGTGTCATATATACTAACAACAGAGTTATATATACTAACTACAGTGACATATATACCTATTACAGTGTTATATATACTAACAACAGTGTCATATATACTAATTACAGTGTCATATATACTAACAACAGTGTTATAGATACTAACTACAGTGACATATATACCTATTACAGTGTCATATATTCTAAATACAGTTTCATATATAGGTACTACAATGGCAAATATATTTCTTACAGTGTCATATATATCAACTCTATATATTTTCTACACGATAATAAGCCCAATATATACTAACTACAGTGTTATATATACTCATATATACTGACTGCAGTGTCATATATACTAATTACAGTGTCATATATACTAACAACAGTGTTATATATACTCTTACTACAGTGTTATATTTACTAACTACGGGGTCATATATACTAACAACAGTGTCATATAAACTAACTACAGTGTCAAATATACTAACAAGTGTTACATATACTAACTACAGTTTTATATGCAACTACAGTGACAAATATACTATCTACCGTGTCATATATACTGACTACAGTGTCATATATACTAACTACAGTGTCATATATACTAACTACAGTGTTATATATACTCATATATACTGACTGCAGTGTCATATATACTAATTACAGTGTCATATATACTAACAACAGTGTTATATACACTAACAACAGTGTCACATATACTAACAACAGTGTTATATATACTAACAACAGTGTAATATATACTAACAACAGTGTTATATATACTAACTACGGTGTCATATATACTAACAACAGTGTTATATCTACTAACTACAGTGACATATATACCTATTACAGTGTCATATATACTAAATACAGTTTCATATATAGGTACTACAATGTCAAATATATTTCTTACAGTGTCATATATATCAACTCTATATATTTTCTACACGATAATAAGCCCAAGTTTTCTTAATCGAGGCCTTTTTTCAAAACATTACAAACAGAAAATGTAGACATTTTCAGCTTACTTTGCTGCGCACCACCTGGATTACCCCATACCGATAGAGATCAAGAATGCATGACTGGTGATACGTTTAAGTTATGCATCTTGTAGTGTGTGAATATGTTAAAAATTTAAGAAGTTACTATGATTATGTGTTCTTTTATGTACGATAGCAATCACAAACGCTTTTAACATTTCTTCTAACAACGTCATGCTATAATTACTTGCCTTTTTTCTCGTTGTAAAGTGTCAATTACATTGCGATAGACTACGCCTCCCACGATATTGACGTCAGTTACTTTTATAACCTGTCCGTCTGCGTTGAATCTTGACTTGCACGCTGTATACACGTAGTGTTAATGCAGCGTTCAGCAGCCTGCCAAAGTGAGCTTGTATTATCTTCACACTAATCATCACCAGTTACCTTACAAATGGTAGCTGTTACTCCCTACGTAACGTTCAGTATTTAGGGTAATGGCAACAACAGGTTCACCGTTTGACTGTGCTGGGTACCTTCGGCATGGTGTTTCATTGAAATATCACTATAAATCCGGCTTCAGATCCACGTTATCATGAGGAAGCAATTACAGCAACATACCCTGCCTTCGCTGCAACATGAAAAAGTGACCCGCTTAGAAATCTACCCGGGGTCCACATTCCACGTAGAAATCTTATCCGGGCATCCGTAGAAAACTGATTTATACCCGTTTAAAAATAACCCGAAATTCAGGTCAGATTTCTACGGATTTTTTTTTTTATTTTGTAACCTAATATTTTGAAATAGTACCTTTAATCTGGTCCAGTCAGATTTAACGTATGTAAAACAACGAATTTTCGCCCCAGAATTCTTAGTTTTATTCCAGGAAGATCCAGGTTATACAGTATTAATCACCCTGATAAAACACCGTAAACAGATAACCATTTACGATACAAAACCTAGAACTCGAGTTGATATCACTGATAAACTCGATCAGTTTTCGGTTATACCATAGTAGGGTGGCATTGTAACCAACAATTGATCTAAACCCTTCAAACGTGTAAAATTACTCTGAATACACCAGTTTAAGTGTAAATATAGCTGTAACATATTATCAGGTCCCTGTGGCCAACATATCAAACGTCACTATTAACTCACTTTAGTATTTTCTTTAGAAAGCGAGTATTTTTTATGACTTTTCATCAATACTACGTTATAATGCCGTTTTTGTTTTACTTACTGTGGTACATGTATCAATCTCCTATCTACAGAGGATACTACTCTGGTTCAACAAGAACAAAGGCCCATTGATTTGACGTTTGATCAGAATATCATAATTGTAACAACTTTAAAACCTAATTATTTCGACGAATTGCCTTTTACGCTGTGTATCATGTACTGTATACTCACTTAATTGTTAAGTGTTTAGGTATTCCAGTGCAGTAAAAATATGTTAGTTGGTATATTGTTGGTTTGACTGTCCGGCTAAACGGTCCGTTAATCAATGTGATATTTTCATATTACAAACTTACCTAAATAATAAATTAGCCCTTTCCATTGTCTTACTGTTGGAATGCCTGTTTTTAGCATAGATATCGGAGGTCAACACTACAGGTATATACGGCTGACTCTTTACGATCTATTCACGTTGTCATTTCAAAATGTATCTACGACGCTGACCCGAGGTGTTAACACTCACAGTCTGTTGAAGTTATAGCCCTTAGAACGCGCGCTGTTTATCCGTGACAGTAGTAACGGGATGCAAAGTCTGTAAGAGTTAACGCCCTTATAACGTGCTGTTATTCTGATGATTGTGACCCTCTGATCTGGTTATCATCTGTTCGTTGATGGCGGAGTGTGCTTGCAATCACAGCTTGTTTCTGTCAGATGTGACTTTGAACGTAACGTTTATCATCAAGTTTGCTTTCGTGGTGTCTGGTTGTTAGTGACCAACTCTGTTAGAAGACTACAACCAAGGTTTCAATAGTGCTTTGTGAGAAAATAAATTTTCGAATGTTTGGCTTCAGAAAGGTTTTGTGTACTTGAATAGTATGTTACGGGATAGACACTTTCATAGTGGTATAGATTTTGTGATATCAGCGTCATATTTGATGGAAAGTACCTTGTTAAGCTCTACCATGGCAAAACGTGATTGACTACAGGCGAGAGTTGGTGAATTTAGTGATAGCAGAAGCTAGATATTTCTTTTCGCTGCTCTGAAAGAATTGATTTCAATGCGTTACCTTGAAGGGATACCGAATTTAATCCGCAATTTTATGTAGGGTCTTGGCAAATATGTATATTATGACTTTGGTCGTTCTGCGTCAGACGAGAAGGAAATGAAGGAAGCAGGATGGACGTGGGCACAAGTACAACGATGGTCCCAAGACAGACAGCACTGGCAGTATCTGGCGATGGCCTTGTGTGCGACAGTACCGCACAAAATGGATTAAGTAAGTAAGTAAGTTGGTTGTTCTGCAATTTACTCCGATGATAGAATTCCATGAGCTGACTTTCTCTTACAAATTTTAAGTTTTGAATTTTATATAGTAATTTTGAATTTGCATCATCTTACGTTTTTTCCGTGTAAAATAGGGGATGCTACCATCATTGTACCGAACACGGGACTTTTTTCCGTTAAATACAAATGTCTCTTAACACTAGTACCGATTCAAAAATGTTTGTCTACTTTTCATAAATAAATATCATCCACTTTCATTTTCTATTACTTGTTGATATTTCCGGCACGTGGGTTTATAAATAAAATGCGAAATACTATATATCGGGGTTACGTTCGCTCCTGGAAAGTTGAAACTGTGGTCTGAAAGAAACTGGTGTTTTTGCTATATTGTCGGATCACAGATAAAGTTAAGCAGAAAAGTACACAAAATTAGAATATTGTAGACTCAAAGAAGGTTATGTTTAAATGTCTTTTCCAAACTAGCATTGGGGTTGAAAAATGATGACATCCAACGAGTGTCGCACTGTACATCAATTAAGAAAGTTTTCAAAATTAATTATTAACTCAAATTGTCTGTTTGACCATAATCATTGTAGTTAATAAGCAGATGTCCAGTTGAATTGACATGAAAGTGTAACGTAGTGAAAATTAATACATAAAAGACATGTCTTTGAACTGCATGTCGATTCAGTCCTGATCCGTTTTCCAACTGGTTTCTCCGTTGTCAGTATAATGTGATCGGGCGGAATGCTGTGTTGGGTGCCTTCGGCATGGTATTTCAGTGGGATAGCACTATAAAGTCGGCATCATATCCGTGCTATCACAAGAAGGCAAATACACCAGCATACCCTGTCTCCAGCACACATACACACATGTACGCTTACACAACACACATGGAGGTACGTCCTTAACATGACATCAGCTGTTGAATGGACGTTAACAATATACAACAAAACAAAACCCACTAGAGTCCTGTGTCGGGTACACTGACGTACGGTGTCCGAACTTTGTGGGGGTGGACAGCTTTAAAAGTGTTTGTGCCGTCCGCAAAGAGGGAGGAATGTGTCCCTGGACAGGGAACATCGATATAAGATACATGTACAATACAGACAAATGTGCTCCTAGCGCTGTGGTATCCACTTAGATATTACACGATGACACTACGTCATACCTCTGTTGAAGATATTGCTTTGTTGTTTTACCAATATAGAATGCAAAATGTTTACCGTGATGAAATGTGGCCATGTATCCAGTAGATACCATCTCTTTGGATCAAACTTATTGTAGGATTCCCTTTCAGTAGATCTATGTGTCTGTGTAAGTAACCATACACAGTTACTGGCTTGTACAAAACCATATAGCAACAGTCGACAAATCGGTCGAATTCACTGCGAATGTGACTGGGCTAAATACTAAATTCAAATAATAATAATAAGATCCCATTGCTCCTATAACACGATTCATAATAAATTGTGCATTTTGATATTTATATATTTGTAAAAAAGAAGTTTAGATGATTGTATAAACATACCTTCTTAACTATATTATATGTGTCTGAAGACTTTTCCTACGACCACGCTCAAGACTACACTTACATATTGATTGCCAATAAAATTGAACAAGGGATTGGTCACAAGTTATTACAACTTATCACAGCCTTCTCCCGTCATACATTTACAATTACGTGTCAACAATGATAATAAGCATAAGCATGAAGTAGATATATATAATAGTCACACAGGTACACATACGCAACTTAAAAAAAAATATATATATTTGCTAAGGCTTGCACTCTCGATGACTTTCCATACAGGGAGGGATACCTTAGGAAACGTAAGGAGACAAGGGCACCAAACGCTCCTTCATTACAGGCAAAGTTAGCAAGAGACTGTTTTGTGCTGGTACGTGCGTGTGAGGGTGAATTCGTGGAGGACTTGTCCGATGTCGTGCCTACAAAGCAAAAGCGGACTCAATCACTTTCTTACAGTAATAGAAATCGCGGTGCTAGCGAATTGGCAGGATTTAGTGTGCTACAGGAAACCATAGCAGTCTTGAAACGCGATATGTACTTTGTGAAAAGTGACCACAACGAGAAAATAGAAACACTTACATCAAGAATCGATGGTTTAATGAAAGAGAAAGAAAATGCTAAAAACAGGGCGTTAAAGTATAAAGAAGACTTGAAGCAACTGCAAACGGAGGTAGCAGAGATCAAGATTTCACGTGAAAAAGCACAGCAATCCTATGAAGCATTGCAAGAAACTGTCAGCGAACTGAAACTAAAGCAGACCGAGGATAGGACGGAAATAAATTCCTTGAAAACTGAAAATGGGAGGATCCGAAAGAAAAGCTGTTCAACGATCAAATGTATTGAGGATGAACTACGTGAAAACAAAAGACAAGTGGAACAAACGATGAAACAGATTGTAAAGATGAAAATGGATATTAAGGAGACGGTAGAAGCCACAACAGACTTTAAGAACATGGCAAAAAGATACGATAACGAACAATTGAATGGTGTTGAAAGTGTTAAAAAGACAATGAAACTGGTATCAGACCGCGTGACTAACTACACAAAATGTTACGAATCAGACCTGAGTGAGACAAGGGAATCATTAAAGACATGTGCAGCATCGGTAGTTGGTATAAAGAAACAAGTTGACAAATTAAGGAAGGACATACAAAGAAAGAGTGAACACAACATGACCAACAGGAGTGTGGATCTTATCGAGGAGAGTCAGACAGAACCAGCCGTAAAGACGTTTAACAGATTCAGTGTGTTGAGTGCATCATCGAACAATCAGATAAACCAGGTGGATAACTTGGAAAGCACAAAAACAGCGAATTATTTCACAGACACGTTAGATCCTAAAACCGATCGGAACGCTAGAGGACTCTGCCAAGGAAACGACACGCGACAAAAAACTTGGAGCGACATGTTACAATCGGAGTCTCTAAATGAGAAGCGTTCCGTGGATACTGAGAATCCATCTTATATATCAGCTGAAACGACAACTCAACACCCGATAAAGGTCCATTTCCCAACATCTGTGTGTAATCCGATGGCAAAGCGATTTGTGGGATTCCAGCAGCAACAAAGAAGGAGAATCAGGCGATTCTACGTACATGGAATAAACCGACAAATATCCTCAGAAGCTGCCATGCGAAGCTATCTTGAGGAAGCTAATGTGCGCGTTACTTTGTTAAGGTATTTTGAGAAACGATGGAAGAACACGGCATCAGCGCAATTGAACATAGTAGCGGAGGACGCAGATATTATCAGCGATGATTCGTTCTGGCCCGAAGGGATCCGAATGAGGGAATGGCAGCCACGCGAAATTTTCTTGAGTGAGCACAGATATGTCTGAAATTGTTAATGCGATGTGTTGGAACATTGAAGGCATCATGTCAGGGACACCATATCTAATAGACTGCCTTCAGAAATATGATATTAATGTTTGTGGTATATCTGAGCACTGGTTACGCGAATTTAATATGTCATTTATGGACACATTTAAATCTATTGGGTACAGATGTATAGCTAAACCAGTTTTTGAATT
>NW_018408313.1:150341-159282 GCF_002113885.1 Mizuhopecten yessoensis
ATACCTCTGTTGAAGATATTGCTTTGTTGTTTTACCAATATAGAATGCAAAATGTTTACCGTGATGAAATGTGGCCATGTATCCAGTAGATACCATCTCTTTGGATCAAACTTATTGTAGGATTCCCTTTCAGTAGATCTATGTGTCTGTGTAAGTAACCATACACAGTTACTGGCTTGTACAAAACCATATAGCAACAGTCGACAAATCGGTCGAATTCACTGCGAATGTGACTGGGCTAAATACTAAATTCAAATAATAATAATAAGATCCCATTGCTCCTATAACACGATTCATAATAAATTGTGCATTTTGATATTTATATATTTGTAAAAAAGAAGTTTAGATGATTGTATAAACATACCTTCTTAACTATATTATATGTGTCTGAAGACTTCTCCTACGACCACGCTCAAGACTACACTTACATATTGATTGCCAATAAAATTGAACAAGGGATTGGTCACAAGTTATTACAACTTATCACAGCCTTCTCCCGTCATACATTTACAATTACGTGTCAACAATGATAATAAGCATAAGCATGAAGTAGATATATATAATAGTCACACAGGTACACATACGCAACTTAAAAAAAACACCGTTCAAAATCTTGTGCTGGATTTGATGAAGTGATGCACATGTCTAAAAACTTAAGAGTTAAGGTCCACCGAAAGCTTTGGACTGCCAAACAAAAGAAGCTCTCAGCTTAAATCTATACCTAAGGCATTCAAATCTTGAAAGAAAATACGCCTTTCATTGCTTAAAAGTTGACACTCAAAGAAATTGTGAAAGGAATTCTCACATAGACTACAGTTAGTATCTATTATCCTATATACGCCTAAACAAATACTGCTCTTCAACATTTCTGCCACACACATTCACCAACTGCGTTATGCATCGACATTAAAAATAACATGAAACTGGTATGGTATAAAATGATTTATTAAAACACGGTAAACATCAAAATTTGTATTCATAAATTAAATAGATTATAGATTTAAAGAATATATATATTCCAGAACAATAACCAACGCGAAATCAGTATCAGATTAAAGACTGTCGACGCGAACATTTCCACACGCGAATATTTCCACATTTACAGTACGTCAATATATATATAAAAAAGTGTAGGTAATTACACTTATATACATATATACAAGTACCAATAACTAGTAAAAATCGTCACGTATACACGTTAACAGCATCATAACATAATTCGTATTTGTTAAAGCCTTGGGGATTTACGCAAAGTGCACACAGATTTATTTCAGTATATACCGTATAATCCCTTAAATAATCCTGATTATTTCTTAGAAAAACTAACTCGAATTAGAAAATATGATAACCGACAACTAAATCTTTTAATATTGCAACATTTGCCAATCGTTTAGTGATATGAAAATAACAAAATATGAAAGAAAACACATAGAAGAATTGTAAAGATATCAGACTGGAGATACTAAATCGAGGTGGAAATCGTTTTTATTGTGACGTCATAATTATAATTGCACGAAATGTCTACACCCAAGGGTTGACAGAGATAATAAAAGAAGTTCAAAATATTAATGGTGAGATAAATTAAAATGGTAGCCAACCAGTTATATATAAATATCCCTAGTCTACTAAGGACAGGAAAACATCACGTGATATAGTGTTATTATAATGACTATTTGTCCTACAGCAGAATAACTATTGTATTTACCGGGTTCGGAGCAGTCCTACTTAAATTAGGGGTAATTCATACAGCTACCAAATATATTGTACATCTACCTTGCATATGTAGTTGAATTGTTTATTTTTTTACAATAACACTTTCAAATATTTTCAAATACAATAACACGTTTTGATGAATAAATAATTTAAAAAGATAGGTATACAAAGGTAAAGTCAACACGCAAAACAGTCGCTTTATAGGTTTGTTCGCAAATGTCATGTCACTTCGATCGTAGGTGTACATCGCAATACTTCAGCATAAACTCACCACTATGAACCAAAGTATAGAACTTCAGCTTTTCAAGGGACAGTACCCATAATTTTCCTAAATCATACAGCGTAATATTGCCGGGGAAGGCGCCCTCTTTTCAGAATCCCGCGACCTGCACGGGTGATATAATCTATTACAAATGGTGAAATACATGAACAACAAATCTGGTATATGGTATAAAATTAGGTTAATTTTATAACTAACTGTCATGTTCGATGCGTGAATAAATAGAAATATATAAACAAATTATATAGGACCTAACAAAAACAATGCATACACATTTTTTTTGACTTTTGTTTAACCCTTTCACACCTAGAAGACTTTAGTAGACTCATCCATACATTTATCTGGATTAGTCCATTATGGTCTATAGTGGTGAAACGGTTAAAATCAACAAGAAAGCAGCCGTTATATATATGTGTAACGAACTGGGGTCCCTACATGGGCGCCAATTGTAACGAAACGTTACCTACACCCTCGGGTTCGACTGCCGCTTTCGCTTGCAGGTTCCATGGATTGTAAATAAAGTATGAAATAGTATTTAGGAAGCAGAGATCGGTGACACAAACAACTTAGGCAGATATAGATTTCGCACGTTTATTGTACATTCAAACTTAACAGTATAACTAGACACGTGGCGGCAGGTGGGTTTCTCAGTTTCACTACAATTTAGTGAAATATTCAGTACAACATGACCCTGTCTATACCTCTTACTCGCTCTATATTCGAGCAAGCTACCTTATCACTAACCCTAAAGCCCTCCTCGAGATAACTCAAACACGTGCACGAGGACATGCGGCTATCACTTCCGCTCAATAGCTTTTCCGTTAACCCTTCTACATTCCGCTATACGCCTTCATGTGGGCTAGAGGAGCCTACCGCTCATAGACACAACCACGGCATGTCCAGAACATAAAGGGCGGAGAATGCATAACATCTCTCCTTCAAACGGTATGACGACCGGCATATCTCCCGCAAAAATATCTCTAAGTTCACCTCGCTATTTCCCTATTAAACTAACGCCATAGTACAAAAATACTACCGAGGACCTAACAATAAATGTCCAGTAAATGTTTACAACCCCGGATTCTGGAAGGATGGGCGACAGAGTAATTAAATCATTGGATTTAGACAGCTGAAAAAGTGCTGCTTACCTGGCTGAAGTCGGGAACAAAAGTGCTCTATCCCAGAAGCCCCGTTGATTATTTCCGGAAGCGGCCGGTATAATTTTAAGGATTCCCGCAGGTCGGTGAATTAGACGGAACGCAACGCCCCAAAACCTTGGTGTGTTACACACCCCCTAACCACACGAATAGGCTGCGACCCCGTAGCCGGAACCAAAAAAAAATCTCAAAAGTTGTAGTTATTTTCCCAAGTACTGAACGTCCATTGTAAAGATTCGTCCCTATTCGCTAAGATGAATACAAGTGTACCCACTGCCTAACAATGCCACAATTTTCAACAAAAATAAAACAAATACCATATGACAATAATACAATTGATAATCTCCGATACAATGGAGGCGTAACCCTGCCGGCTTATAACAAGACTATAATAATACAACCCTGGAATGAACACAATCATCATGTCAAAGTTCATTGGTGAGCACCATCATAATATCAAAGTTCATTGGTGAGCACCATCATCAAAGTTCATTGGTGAGCACCATCACGGTAGCAAGTTCAGTAGGGAGCACCATCACAATAGAAAAGTTCATTATGCTCGTAATATGTTCAAACACAGGATTTCCACACCCTAGCAGTATTCAGCCCGGTATACACAGTTCAGCTAAGTTTGCCAGCTACCAACCAATGCAATAAATGTCAGCTCGAGCGAAAAATTAGTAAAGTTACCAAGATATTACAAAATTTACCCAGTATCCCGTATGGAGTTACCCTAACAATTTAAAGTTCCCCTAAACCACAATAACTAGAAATATCCTTAAACCGTAACAATTTAGAATGTCCCTTAAACCCTAATAATTTAAAGTTTCCCTTAAAACCCAACAATTTAAAAATTTCCCTCAACCCTAACAACTTTGCAAGTGCTTGTTTGACAGGGCCCGATTCCTCCCTTGATCATTTCATTCCCAACAACAATCTAGATCAGCAAAACACGGTGGGCGTCTGGCCAGTTCACAAACCACGCCCTGTTGACCCAAATATATTACCCAGAAACGAAACACCAAGAGAAGAGTCAAAAGCACAAACACAGCGGCTTGGGTTAAAATTTCACCCTGGTAGTAAGTTTCATGAACCAATACTTCCTAATTAAGCACCCCCTATACAAAAGTAAAATTTAACTTGCCAAAGCATCAGGAATATTTTAGAAATATTACCATTATCCTAATAATTGATAGCCGACCTTCATTACACCGGTATTAGGGAATACCCCCATTATATTTAATTGAACAACCCTCCCCTACAAGGGAGGGAAAACACTAGCTTTGCACAACTGTTCTTATCTAGATACAGTTGTAAAAAAACAAAGCCAATAAACTTAAATTAAAAAATCGTATTACATTACTACAAAACTTAACATTCTAGACTTTGTCCCGACATCAGGCAGTCTGCTTATCCCCCCTTAAACATTAATTTTTGGGGAAGCCACCCCTGTGTATAAAGTATACGCCTATTTAATATATATATATACCAACCAGACATTAAGCTACCAATCCTACAGGACCTCTAATTTTATATAAATCCACACAACAATTCAGCCCGACCAGAGATGACGTCATCCCCACCCAACTAAACTAATCCTAACCAAGACAATTGCTCTGTCACCATGTTGGTCAAAACAACTCTAGCCACAATAACATTGAGCGCTCGTCATGGCTAGGCTAAGCCTAAATGGCCGAATAACCAACCCAATGAATTTTCTTCAGTGGAAGTCAGAACTGGGTTCAATCTTCAATGTTGGTCAAAACAACTCTAGCCACCAAAGTGGACCCCAGAGGGCGACTCCACAACTAGACCTACTCCTACATATATTACCCCCCACCCATTTCTCCGATCAGATTAAATTAACAATAATTTCAATCCCTACCTAGCAAATATTAAAGGGGCATCACGCTGAAGTAACTTTTTTTTTTGTCTTTTTTCCAAATACTACATAAACATATCAAGTGAGACTCCTTATGGAAAATGCCGATCGGATTTGGCTGAAATAGATTCATAAAAATGATTAAATCTAAGATAATCATCGGTATTTCTACCTGTCTGACCAACGTTTTGTTCAGGGATTTCCCTCTACTAGCGCATGCGCATAGCACACCATTTCTTTGTAAACAAAATGACTGGCCGTGTGAAGTAAGCCAAAGAAAAGTGTTGTACCGTGTCAGCTACGAAGCGAATAGTTGCCAAATGGTCAAAAGATAGCGCAAGGGGTACGTTACGGAATCATTATTGCCAGTGGGAAGTATTCAAAGCAGAAAATAACTGCCCTAGCAGTCAGTACGGTGCATGTTTTCTTCCGGATAGCGGCCGGTTAAGCTGAAATAAAATCGACAGAAATGCTAGCGCTGTTTATGTTATGAATAAATATCTAAAACTATTAACCTCGCTAGTATCATTGTGTGAGTTTGAACACAGATGAACTTAGTTTAATATGTTAATGGGCATGTATCGGAGAGAGTTTACTTTGTGTTTTTTATAATTATACAGTGGTTTATGCAAACGAAAGGGATAAGTGACTGGTTAGTTTGATTTTGCCATGAGGCCCCCCAAGGGATAACTGCTGTGATGGCCACGGCGTATTCTGTTCTCTGATCCTCTGTCGGTGCTCGGGGTCAAATGAGATACGTGCGCTATTAGATTTACATAATTTATAATATTACCGGGATCAGTAAAATGGTATGATTTAATTATATTGCTGAATTAAACGATTGTTTTTTGTTTTGACATGCAAGTTTTAAATTAGTACTAATATAATACCCGGCCTGCCCTGGCGCGACGACGCAATATATAAAAAAAAAATCGCTCTTCGTCAGAAAGCTACGTTATCGCAGCTAGATTAAAAATGTCAAAATGACGGACCAGGATGAATAACTGAGGAAGGAGAACCTACTTCTAGTAAATAGGATCGCATAACACTTTTTTTTTAAATCGTAATTTTTCAACAGTTCATGTTTTCATATGATGTTGACTTAGAATGTATGATCATGTAACAACCTTTTCTCTATAAAGAATAAATTTTCGACTTCAGATAGAATCGGAATACGTATTGAAAACAGGGGAAAAAATATTTGATTACGTTATAAAAATGGCGCGTGCTGCCGATAACTACGGCTTCTGTTTCGGACCAAAGGAACTGATTAAAGAAAAGTTGTCTCAGCATAAAAAGGTCCATTTAAAAGTATGCTTTAATCTCTGTAAAGTATTGAAAAAATATAATTATCAAGTATCTCAACACGTTCCTTATTGACACATATTCTACATGTACACGTAGTGGTTTTGCCATACAGTTTATTGTGTGTGATGGTTAATATGACTTCCTAAATGTTAGCGTTTGGAGACAGTGAAAGTGGGAAAGAGAGTATACATAGATTTATATTCATGGTCTAGAAAAAAAATGGCCAAAGACATTGAGTTGTTTAATGTAATAAATAAATTCACAAACGTTTCCTTTTTATATTCGCGTGTAGTTTGTCATTGCATATATGCACTTTATGTAAACATTTGAAAAGGGATATTCGTCTCGTGAATATTCCTTTTTACAGAAAGGTTTGTCCCATTGTTGAGGGAGTGTTTAGCCCCGTACCACCTGTACCGGTCACGGGAGAAGGCTGTGATAAATTGTAAAAACTTGTGCCCCATCCTTTGTTTAATTTTATTGGCAACAAATTTATGTTAAAAGCTAAATAAATTTAAATTCTTAATATTGGCAAGTGTGCAATTAACTTCTGATGATGAATAATTACTGTTCAATAAGTTTGAATACGGAATTAGAAATCATATAACTTGGTTTCATAGTGCGGTAAGAAGTTGCAGTTGCCTGACGGCCCCTCTCTGAGGGCCCCTTTGTAAACCGTTTCATCTCGCTCGCACCACTTGTGTTTGCTGCCTAATCAGGTGACGTTATCGGCGCTATTTTTAGCCGGGCTTTCCCGAACAATTCAAGTGGTCAAACTGGACATTTGGAACGGACTATGAATATGGGGATAGCGAGGTAACATAAAGTGGAAGTGCATACAATACATACATTCATTAAAAAAAAAACGCCTTTTCACGTGATGTCCCTTTAACATGTCAAACTAATTAATTACCTTTCCTAACCTATAGCACACCAAAGAAATATCGATACCAAATCATATCACTTCTATGAAAACATTCATTACACACAAATATGTCCATAATCACAAAATGTCACTTCTTCACTGGCACACTTCTTTGGGGGAGGGGATGGTCCTTCAGGCCCTAAGGTCAAGGTCACTTGCCCGGCTCACACATAGGTTTATGGTAACTTTATGTCCACCACGTCCTGAGGAATCCCATAGAGGTTGGTTCGCGGTAAGGTAATAAAGTCCTCACACCAGTATTTGGGGGTCACTGCCAACCCTAGGGGCGAGGAAGGCTACCCCAATGTCTCTGAATAACAGCTTGCACTTAACACATAACTTGGAGTGTCGTTCATTACCGTTACGTGGTGAACTCTCAAGTCCATAGGCACTGTATTCGGTACACCTATATGGCACGAGCAGGGGTATGCCTCACAGGGGCCTGGGTCCTCTTCGATGAATCCCTCCCCCGGGTTGGGGTGCCAGCAACGCAGGATCATATGGAAAGTTAAACAAAGGTAGACCTGTTTATTAAATATCCTACATTAAATTTGTACATTTCAGACAAGATACATAACATTCACTCTGCTACAGGAGCTGCTATCTCAACTCCAGACTGTTGAGGCATTCAATATAAAAAGAATTTACATTTGACTATTTTTTTTTCCTGTTAAGTATAAATGTATACCACTTCACTGCTACATTTTTTTATCATCTTGCAATACACATGTAAAGTTCTAAACAGGTTCAGATTTATCTCCTTTACCTTTCCAATAAATACTAAGTATTGTCAGTTCCCAACCACTCTATGCACAAGAGGTCATGAGTACCGATCAACCGTTCCATCTGGGCTACATTGTACCCACCGGTAGACTGCTACACTGTTTGTACTCGTGATCAGTGGGCCGTGACCCACAAGCCAGTCATGCGTTACAACGCCGACGACTTTGTATACACAGACGTGCATGCTTTTGTTATGTAAATGACCACGTCTACAACGGTGCGGTTCAACCTTTGTGACTTGTCAACTTTTCCTCGTGGTTAGATTATACAACAGGAAACTGACACAGTAAATATCAACTATAAATCCAAATTAATCGTCTCTGAACAAAACGTTTTTAAATGAAATAATTAAAGTTTGCCCAACAGACTGGAGTATCAAGAAACTCAAATCCCAACAGAAGTGAACATAATTGCCCTACAAAGCTAACAATATTATTTGTAGATGGCTTCCCCTTCTAGCTGGCAGCCTATGTCGCCCAACCCCCCGGGATACCTAGTTTTAAATGCCACCAATCCCGCCTCCTGAAACCGTTTGGGTACGAATATCTACAGAAACAGATAATTTCTTCATTTTGTAATATATTAACCGGCGTTCTTCTAGAGATAAAGCCGAAACAAAGTGGGTTTTTTCTCCTATTACCCCCACACTGGCCACCAAATGTAACGAACTGGGGTCCCTACGTGGGCGCCAATTGTAACGAAACGTTACCTACACACTCGGGTTCGACTGCCGCTTTCGCTTGCAGGTTCCATGGATTGTAAATAAAGTATGAAATAGTATTTAGGAAGCAGAGATCGGTGACACAAACAACTTAGGCAGATATAGATTTCGCACGTTTATTGTACATTCAAACTTAACAGTATAACAAGACACGTGGCGGCAGGTGGGTTTC
>NW_018408313.1:159610-185937 GCF_002113885.1 Mizuhopecten yessoensis
CCTAAAGCCCTCCTCGAGATAACTCAAACACGTGCACGAGGACATGCGGCTATCACTTCCGCTCAATAGCTTTTCCGTTAACCCTTCTACATTCCGCCACACGCCTTCATGTGGGCTAGAGGAGCCTACCGCTCATAGACACAACCACGGCATGTCCAGAACATAAAGGGCGGAGAATGCATAACATCTCTCCTTCAAACGGTATGACGACCGGCATGTCTCCCGCAAAAATATCTCTAAGTTCACCTCGCTATTTCCCTATTAAACTAACGCCATAGTACAAAAATACTACCGAGGACCTAACAATAAATGTTCAGTAAATGTTTACAACCCCGGATTCTGGAAGGATGGGCGACATAGACTAATTAAATCATTGGATTTAGACAGCTGAAAAAGTGCTGCTTACCTGGCTGAAGTCGGGAACAAGAGTGCTCTATCCCAGAAGCCCCGTTGATTATTTCCGGTAGCGGCCGGTATAATTTTAAGGATTCCCGCAGGTCGGTGAATTAGACGGAACGCAACGCCCCAAAACTTTGGTGCGTTACATATGCACGAAATATAAAACAGCCTGCTCGAGGGATGGTCTACATGATGTGAACAAATTAGTTGAATATTGGGTAAACTCATGTCTGCTATAAAAATATCTGTTTATGTTAACTAGAGATATTAGCACTGTTTCATTTTTCATTTCATCAAATTTTATTGACAAGATGTCGTAATCAATTGGATTGAATAACAGGCAAAGCCTATATAAATTCTCTCCGTCAAATGGCCAAAGTGGAATAAACAAGGAGACATAATATTTTAGACATGTTGCAAATGAAAAAAATTACACAAAATAATTCATATTAACACAAGGCTAAGGGGAAGTAACTCATGAAGGAAACATCTCACACACCCCATACACACTTACACACACATACAAGTACATGTACAAATACATTTATTTCAGCATATATATACACTTTCATAGACAGATATTGGCAGGCTTAGACCAAAAGTCCATGTGCATATATTGCACAGGTCACTGCTACCAACAACTGTTACAATTAAAAATAATAAATTCATTTAATACATATAGAGTGTAATTATTTACAATGTCATGATAAGTACACGTAATAGACAGTAGTCATGCTCAACTAGAATCTCCTGGATGAAATATAGAATATATAGTATATTTTTGTTTAACATCATGGCTTTAAGTCATATAAAAATTAAAACGACGGGATTTTCCAATAAAAATATGCACATCATCAAGTATTCTTCTATTTGTAAGCCCATCACAATCAGGACAGCCCTGGAGAAGAATGTTTTTATCAATGTGGTTGTGGTTTCCATAACTATTAAGAGAAGTGAACAAAGTTGTTCTTTGATTATCAAAAATAGGACATTCCAAAAATAATGAGATACTGTTTCATGTTCAGCAGAGCAGGTACAAGCAGGACTATTAGTAAGATGGTCATGGTGTAAATCATAATTTAAATTACTGCAAGAGTTTCGAAGTCGACATAGAATAATACTTGCTCTTCGGTCACCTTCTGTTTTGAAATTGAAACAGATTCACTATCAGAAATAATATCTTTATTCAAATATTTTTTATTAGCACTGTTAATCTCAACAGCATGCACTGACAAAGGTGTTCCTGGAAAGTATCACATATAGTATCACGGAATAATCCAGATGTCCGTGGTATCGCTCCTATTAAAGCTACAGCGGGGAAGAGGGAACATCGAAAGTCTGGTTTTCTTGTCCGGCAATGTCGATTGAAAAGCTCGATTGTATAATAGGATTCTGTAACCCGTTCACGTTATTTGGGCTTGTCCTGAAAGACTTCGCGTGTATTACTGGTACTTCTTCAGGTATTTCGGCTGTAATATCCAACATTGCTTCGCTCGACCAGACGAAAATCTAAAATAAATTAATCACATAACCCGTCAATTTAGGTAGCTTAGTATTCTATAGATAATAAATGACCTGTAATTCATATGTGCTGTGTGCTGAAAATATTCGTGCTCGTTTTGTTAACCTGCAGGGCATTATAGAATAACAAATTCGATGTCTTATGTTTTCTCCTCACATACATGTATAACAATTACTGAAGTCTGCGTGACTTCCAATACACAAACGAAGGTGTATTCTATTTTAATAACAATAAGCAGTCATTAAAACTTAGATTATTAAAATACCGTTATTAGGCAGATGACAAGACCGAGGACAGCGCCACCTAGGACATCCGTGGGATGGTGTTTGTTGTCCTGGATACGTGACAAACAGACGTAGAGAGCACCGATCACCAAAAGGGACTGAAGTGTTGGCGCAATCATCCGGAAGTACAGTCGCCCCTTGAGTTGTTGTCGGACACGGATATCCAGGTATATCTATCGGTACAAACAGCGACATTGATTACATCGGAGGCAGATTGAGAATCTCATTTCATGTTACAACCACGAAGTCTAATATACTATTCATTTCTTGACAAGCATTTGACATTTATATGTACGTTTTCATGTAGAGTTTTCGCTAAGGTTTTTGTTTTGAGAAGACAATAACTTTTTGATACTATTTAGTATAATTCGAGGTTCTGTTATACCGCTTTATCAAAATCTAGTTCGTCTCAAAGCGGTTCACAAATTATTATCGGTGGTTATAGGGCTTTTGCAACCAGCCAATATCTTTCTCAACTCCATGGGGATCATACAGCCGGTGCTGCCATTTCGGCGCTTACAGCTAGCGTCTACAATTCTAGCACTGTCAAACCACGTTCTTATTTACAGCTAAATAGACTGGAACAAGCGGAGTAAAGTATCTTGCTCTAATATGCAACACAGTGCCGTGCCGTGCCGTGCCGTGACTCGAACCCGCAACCCGGACACGAGCCCGGCGTCCTACCACTTGACTACCGTACTATAGAATCAGCATATCAAACATAGCTCTATATTTCATTTATATGGAGGTTCTGAAAGGTGTGGTATCTGGTTATCATTTAGGGTTAGGGTTAGGGTTAACACATTTTCCGAGACACAGATACACAACTATTTAAACTACAATCTACCCGTGTGTAAGGTCACTCCTTTTATTGATTTACATGTGGAAATCTTCTGAGTACGTTATCTATAAATATTCCCTTTGAAACACCCATATATGGCTATGTGTGGTCATGAATGGTTACAATCACACGTTGGACTTTTTTATCATATTTGTGAGATCGTAAAATATAAGAAAACAATAGATTGTACATATTTAAGTGTATCTCTGCACCCTATCTTACATCCGGGTATATACATGTGTATGTGTAGTACTGTATTATTCTGAAGTGTACTTGTACTCAAAGCTGGCGATATAACACTATCAGATTATCTTTGATTAGACACACTCATTCAAATTATTAGCTTAGTCAAAAGAAACAATTTTAACTATAGTAATTATCTTTGTGTTGTTTGTTTGTGATAATGTCGAATCAAATATTTTGATTTTAATTGTATACAATAAATATGACGAATATTCCAAATTGATCGTTTTTCCAACATGTTGTTTCCATACTTACGCAACGCATCTGACGCAAACAGATGGGATTGGATAAGGTTGGGGTGCGTAATCTGCAAATAATGGCAAAGAATCGGAAATGCAGTAATCGTAGGTACCGATTTTCTTTTACAGATATACACTGTCTCTTACATGCAAACGAATTATAGGTTATAAAAGAGCTCGGTGTGTTAGTATAATGGCTGGCGTAAAGTTATATCCGACATTTCAGGGTAGGAGTTTGGGTGTGTAAGTAAAATGACTGGCAAACAGTTATCTATCACCGACATTTTAGGGTAGGAGTTCGGAAGTTATCTCCGACATGTTATGACGCATTCATGGTGAGACGGGTCAACCTATTTATATATTGACATTGTAGACGTAATTTGTGACCGAGTGTGTTTACTGTAAGTATATATAGAGAACGTGCAAAAATGTATTGACATAAGTAATGATTATTTATGGTAGTGAAGGAGACTACATAAGAAGAGGTGTTTAATGTTGTATATGTATTTGATACATATACACAGACTGCGTAACAATACGTAAAGAATACGATACACTTTTGCGCATTAAGTACTGTATACCATGAAATGTTCATGGGTAATTGCTTTCGTGACTTGAAGTCATTTAGATCTTTTCAAGGTACAAACTTTCGTGGATTCCCCATATAAACAAAGAGTAGTCCAGTATATCAATTAAATTCGTTGTATTCATTTTAGTGGTTCCGTTACCTCCACGAAACCACGAATGTTATACAGTATGAGGTTGTACATATCAAACGGAAGCTAATTCGTAGTCGTTTTTTAATTATTATTTTTTTAACCGCTAATACGCTTAATACACTCCCAAACGCAAACGATGTATACAATTTTTCTGCTTGGAAATACGTTCCGCTATCAAAACAGATCACCAAAATAAACATTGGATACATCAATAACCATACTGCTAGCTTTTAGGTTACACCTCTCAACGATTTAACGTTCCTTAACTACACGATGATAAAGGGCTTAAGACTAACTCAAACGTTGTATGTGTTTGTAGATAGCTCCCGATAGCAATTTGTGTACAGTTCAGTAATTCTTCAAAATAGCAAACGATTATTTGGCTCCGATTTTGACATGCTTTCCTTAAAGAACACTAGATTTGTTTGTTCCCTTTTTTGGGCTTAACGTCTTTTAAACGGCCATGGCCATAATTATGAATACGGCGCATAGGGAAACAGCACTGAAAGGAAAGAATGAGTGTCTATAAGGCCCTTATTTGGGCCCGGTATATTCTGATTTCACCTCCTTAATTTTTTCAAATATGTACTATTGTATTACATGCGGAAAAACTAAGGTAAAAGTTTGACCGAAAGTGGGTTTTTGGAGGTACCAAAAGGGGTAGGGTAAATCACAAACATAATTTGCTGTTTACCTTAGTCTGCATGTGATACAATAGGACATCTTTGAACAAATTAAGGAGGTGAAAATCCGAACATACAGGGGCCCAAAAAATAATAAAGTGGGCATTTTAATATTTACATATTTGTAAAAAGATGTTTAGATGATTGTTTAAACATACCTTCTTAACTATATTATATGTGTCTAAAGACTTTTCCTACGACCACGCTCAAGACTACACTTACATATTGATTGCCAATAAAATTGAACAAGGGATTGGTCACAAGTTATTACAACTTATCACAGCCTTCTCCCGTCGTACATTTATAATTACGTGTCAACAATGATAATAGGCATAAACATGAAGTAGATATATATAATAGTCACACAGGTACACATACGCAACTTAAAAAAATCACTGTTCAAAATCTTTTGATGAAGTGATGCACATGTCTAAAAACGTAAGAGTTAAGGTCCACCGACAGCTTTGAACTGCCAAACAAAAGAAGCTCTAAGCTTAAATCTATACCTAAGGCATTCAAATCTTGAAACAAAATACGCCTTTCATTGCTAAAAAGTTGACACTCAAAGAAATTGTGAAAGGAATTCTCACATAGACTACAGTTAGTATCTATTATCCCATATACGCCTAAACAAATACTGCTCTTCAACATTTCTGCCACACACATTCACCAACTGCGTTATGCATCGACATTAAAAATAACATGAAACTGGTATGTTATAAAATGTAGTATTAAAACACGGTAAATATCAAATTTTTTATTCATAAATTAAATAGATTATAGAGTTAAAGAATATATATATTCCAGAACAATAACCAACGCGAAATCAGTATCAGATTAAAGACTGTCGACGCGAACATTTCCATACGCGAATATTTCCACATTTACAGTACGTCAATATATATATATAAAAGTTTAGATAATTACACTTATATACATATACACAAGTACCAATAAATATTAAAAATCGTCACGTATACATGTTAACAGCATCATAACATAATTCGTATTTATTAAAACCTTTGGGATTTACGCAAAGTGCACACAGATTTATTTCAGTATATACCGTATAATCCCTTAAATAATCCTGATTATTTCTTAGATAAACTAACTCGAATTAGAAAATATGATAACCGACAATTAAATCTTTTAATATTGCAACATTTGCCAATCGTTTAGTGATATAAAAATAACAAAATATAAAAGAAAACATATAGAAGAATTGTAAAGATATGAGACTTGAGATACCAAATCGAGGTGGAAATCGTTTTTATTGTGACGTCATAATTATAATTGCACGAAATGTCTACACCCAAGGGTTGACAGAGAGATAATAAAAGAAGTTAAAAATATTAATGGTGAGATAAATTAAAATGGTAGCCAACCAGTTATATATAAATATCCCTAGTCTACTAAGGACAGGAAAACATCACGTGATATAGTGTTATTATAATGACTGTTTGTCCTACAGCAGAATAAATATTGTATTTACCGGGTTCGGAGCAGTCCTACTTAAATTAGGGGTAATTCATACAGCTACCAAATATATTGTACATCTTCCTTGCATATGTAGTTAAATTGTTTACTTTTTTACAATAACACTTTCAAATATTTTCAAATACAATAACACGTTTTGATGAATAAATAATTTAAAAAGATAGGTATACAAAGTCGCTTTATAGGTTTGTTCGCAAATGTCATGTCACTTCGATCGTAGGTGTACATCGCAATACTTCAGCATAAACTCACCACTATGAACGAAAGTATAGAACTTCAGCTTTTCAAGGGACAGTACCAATAATTTTTCTAAATCATACAGCGTAATATTGCCGGGGAAGGCGTACGGGTACGAGGTTAACAGTAGATGCCCTCTTTTCAGAATCCCGCGACCTGCGCGGGTGATATAATCTATTACAAATGGTGAAATACATGAACTACAAATCTGGTTTATGGTATAAAATTAGGTTAATTTTATAACTAACTGTCATGTTCGATGCGTGAGTAAATAGAAATATATAAACAAAGTATATAGGACCTAACAAAAACAATGCATACACATTTTTTAAAACTTTTTTTAACCCTTTCACACCTAGAAGACTTTAGTAGACTCATCCATACATTTATCTGGATTAGTCCATTATGGTCTATAGTGGTGAAACGGTTAAAATCAACAAGAAAGCAGCCGTTATATATATGCACGAAATATAAAACAGCCTGCTCGAGGGATGGTCTACATGATGTGAACAAATTGCTATAAAAACTGCTATACAAATATATGTTAACTAGAGGTATTAGCACTGTTGACTGACTCGGTTATCTCAACAGCATGCACTGACAAAGGTGATCCTGGAAAGTATCACATATAGTATCACAGAATAATCCAGATGTCCATGGTATCGCTCCTATATGTATTAAAGCTACAGCGGGGAAGATGGAACATCGAAAGTAACGTTGTCTTGACCGGCATTGTCGATTGAATAGCGCGATTGCATAATAGGATTCTGTGACCCGTTCACGTTATTTGGGCTTGTCCTGAAAGACTCCGCGTGTATTGCTGGTACTTCTTCAGATATTTCGCCTGTAATATCCAACATTGCTTCCCTCGACCAGACGAAAATCTAAAATAAATGAATCACATAACCCGTTAACTTAGGTAGCTTAGTATTCTATAGATAATAAATGACCTATATCCGTGCTCTTTTTTCTAACCTGCAGGGCATTATAGAATAACAAATTCGGTGTCTTATGTTTTCTCGTCACATACATGTATAACAATTACTGAGGTCTGCGTGGTTTCCAATACACAAACGTAGCTATATTCAATTTTAATAACAACTGAAATAATTACAAAATTATCAATCGTAACACTGAAATGTTTAATAGCCGAACAATGAAACAAATACAATAGTACTTTGTTTCCAACATTTAGTATTTTATAATTCGAAAGAACAAAGCAGTCATTAAAACTTAGATTATTAAAATACCGATATTAGGCAGATGACAAGACAGCCCAACAGCGCCACCTAGGACGTCCGTTGGATGGTGTTTGTTGTCCTGGATACGTGACAAACAGACGTAGAGAGCAACGATCACCAAAAGGGACTGAAGTGTCTTACTTATGTTTTATCATCACATACATGTATAGCAATAAATGGTATCTGCATGGCTTCCAAAACACGTACGTGGTGTTTTGGTGTTCAAATTGGATTTTATTCCCCCAGCATCATTTGGGTGGGATGCCAGGCTTGGGGTGCATGAAATGTTTTATAGCCAAGTAATGGAAAATAAAATAGTACTTTGTTTCCAACATTAAGGATTTTAGTAATTCGAAAAGGGTATCTTTTTAAAAACTTAGATTGATGATGAAAAAATACCGTTATTAGGCAGAGGACAAGACCGACAACAGCGCCACCTAGGACATCCGTGGGATGGTGTTTGTTGTCCTGGATACGTGACAAACAGACGTAGAGAGCAGCGATCACCAAAAGGGACTGAAGTGTTGGCGCAATCATCCGGAAGTACAGTCGCCACTTGAGTTGTTGTCGGAGACGGATATCCAGGTATATCTATCGGTACAAACAGCGACATTGATTACATCGGAGGCAGATTGAGAATCTCATTTCATATTACAACCATAAAGTCTAACATACTATTCATTTCTTGACTAGCATTTGACAATTATATGTACGTTTTCATGTAGAGTTTTCGCTAACGTTTTTGTTTTGAGAAGACAATAACTTTTTGATAATATTTAATATAATTCGCGGTTCTTATATACCACTTTATCAAAATCTAGTTAGTCTCAAAGCGGTTCACAAATTATTTTCGGTGGTTATAGGGCTCTTGCAACCAGCCAATATCTTTTTCAACTCCATGGGGATCATACAGCCGGTGCTGCCATTTCGGCGCTTACAGCTAGCATCTACAATTCTAGCACTGTCAAACCACGTACTCATTTACAGCTAAATAGACTGGAACAAGCGGAGTAAAGTATCTTGCTCAAATATACAACACAGTGCCGTGCCGTGCCGTGACTCGAACCCGCAACCCGGTCACGAGCCCGGCGTCCTACCACTTGACTACCGTGCCTTCACATTTATATGATACGTGCATATAGAATCAGCATATCAAATATAGCTCTATATTTCATTTATATGGAGGTTCTGAAAGGTGTGGTATCTTGTTTAACTCATACGAACTCAGTTAAACAAAGCCTTTGTCTTTTAAAAAGTCTGGAGACATTTTTTTGTGAATACGATAATTAAGTAATCTAATAGGTTCTTTCAAAATAACGTTTAAGATTAAGACGCGCAGTCATTAAATTAAACTAGTTTGGCACAAATTCAACAAAGAGATATTAAATGAAAGATAATGAAATATTTTATTTATCAGTTAATAAATTGATTTTGACGGTTTTACGTCTGCTATCACGGCCTTGCGGCCTTTCAGCAGACGTGAATGTTAATAATCTTTACCGGTATCTTTTATGAAATATAAATCAATTGTTTTTAAGGGGTCGCTGCAATGAACTACCGGTATTTTATTGTGCAAAGTCAGGTGTGTTTGTTGTTTGACTAAATTAAATTACATCCTCAGTCAAGCGTGGCCAATGGAAAGAAAACCTTGTGGATGGTTACAAATCGCAGTAGGTAAACAGGTAACCTTGATAAAAAGTTGAAATCTAATTGTTTCTGATAAAAAAAATTGTGGTTCAGCAGTTACGAAACACGTAGATATGGTATATTTTCAATCTCACATAGGTGCTCCAATTGGCTTAAGGAAATTTGCTGTTAACCTTGACTAGTGAATGCATAAAAATATGTTATCACTCAAAATGTTCGACACCTTATCGGCTGATGTTCTGAAACGTCATGACGTATCGATATAAGACGTGAAGTAATGAAATTGCCATCAGTAGAAGAATATCTGCCGCCAAAACATCGTCGGCATCTCCCATTAACTTAGGAACATCAAACATGATGCAAAGCTTTACGAAACCCTTTTAATTTTCAACTACACCTTCTGTATACCATAACTTTTCCTGCTCTTTCAAAAGATGTTCTGTTTTAGTTAACTTGTAGGATTTAAATACTCTCCTTTATTAACGCTGCATTTGCAATGTCATGGTCGGTTGTTATCAAATTTCGGTCAAGGATCGGGAAAATATCATTAGGGTATGTGAGGTAGGGAAATTCTACACTCAGATGTAGAATACAATTTTGATTCGGCAAAGTCTCGTTTCTGTCTCAAAGTCCTTAGGTAAAACCTCCCTATCCCACATACCTGCATATGATAGGCTCAGGTAAACAATCCTGGGTGAATCACGAAGCTACTCTACCCCGTGTTATATGTTTAACTTACCGCTATGTACGTGAAAGCATACACAGCACTGGATGCATGCCCGGATGGAAATGACTGCCTGCAAGATAGAAACCATTTATCAACGATTATTACTGAGTTAGCGGGCTTTTAATTCAATTCATCAACATGTTTTATATATAAAAAAAGAAGATTTTGAAAAGAGAGGTACTCTGGATGTCTGACCAGGTGTACTTACTTTATTTAAAGTGAAGAATTAAATGTTACCAAATGTCATTATTTCTCTTTAAAATACTATTCGTTTACATATATGGGTTATTGATAATATCATAAATTCAGTTTTGTGTTTTCAATCGTCTAACATATTACAATATTATAAAACATCACTGTTTCTTCGGTAAGAACCCCAGTAAATTGGTGTTGTCTTATTTTGTTTTGAATAGAAACAACGTATCTCTGTAATAAATACTGATATCATCAAAATGTTCTGTTACTGAACGTGATATTCCAATCGTGTTAACATTTTGGCACGCAATAATTTGCGATGTTTTGTTATGAGCTCGGCAACAGCTATAATTCAACCATTTGAGAAACTGACTTGACATTGTCATTAGTTTATCATTTTATATTGTACATACTTGGCATCGTCAACGGCGTCTGTGTCAGTATTTGTACAGACAAAGTCATTGATGTGTCCCCCTCCTCTGACGTCACAGTTGGTCACGTTGTAGTCTGGAATACACCAGGCGAAGAAGTTAGGACGCAGACGTCCGGCGCTGAGTTTAACCATTGCAACAATTGACTGCATCAAAGCTCCGCCGAGAAGATACAGAAGGACCAAGGAGTAAAAGGACTTCAGCGCAATTTTAGTAATTGTCCAATTCGAGTGATTATTATTGCGCATGCATGTGAAGACGTATAGTGGTTCAACGAAGAATGCCTGTTGAAACAAATATGGCACATAGGAAAATCACCAGTTTAAAAGAGAAAAAAGAAGATGGTTCTTCGCTTGGTCCCTCCCATCGAGGAGTCTTTGTTGATTAAACCTACTTCACACAGGTCTCAGGTTCTTTCAAATGGGTAAATGAAACTAACCAGGTCTCGGCTTTATATTTTATCAATAATATTTCGGAAAATATTTTATTTCATGAATATTTTTTGTAAAATTTCATATTCATTTGCCAAAATAATAACTATAAATGTACAAATGTTTATAGTTCAAAATTATTAAAAAAACAAATCGATTAAATAGTATGAGTAATATAATTATTTGCATATTTAAAATACTTTTTTTTTGGTATTACAGTTTTTATATAAAACAATCATTAACTGATATATGTCAGACATAAAGATTATATCGATAAGGATCAAAGGCTCCTTACAAAAATATTCCATTCATAAATTAACCTCAAATGATATAATTTAAACTCGGTTTTAAATGATCTTTTTATTAATACATACCTATGAAGATACAATTGTAGTTCCAATTGCGCAATGGGTCTGGTTTTTATGGTGTTTTTTTTACGGAAGCTGATTTTATAATTGACGGTTGATAAACTTATTGGGCAACACCGTACTATCAGAAATGGTTTTACATATCGCCATAGATTTTTTTTTTTATACACACCGCTATGGAAAATATATGAAAAACGGCTCTTTGAAATGTTTTGCATATCGATAGGGGAATATGTGAACATACCGCTATGGGAAATAAAAAAAAAAAATGTGGTCTACGAAGAGGCCATTACAGAGACATGGATCTACCACCCCATTGCAACACTAGGAATTTGTTTATTATTTCACTCTTACCTACTCTTACTTTTCGCTGGTGTGTTCCTATACACCCGTTTTCATATGACCCAAGAGGTTGTGAAGACGTTAAACCTAAAACTAACAAACCAATTACAATAGGAATTTTGTACTTACTACTATGGGAAATACGAGAACCGCAATAGCAGCCGCTTGCGTGTTGCTGACAGTGTCGTCTTTATAAGGGTACATAATGCTCTGGTCATCACAGAAAAATCCCCGCTCAAACGGCTTCAAGTTGAAGGTGTTAAACACAAACAACAGACTGACGATAAACACTGTAAACAAATAAACAAAAAACACAATGTCGTTAACATTTCAACCAGCAGCACTATTGATTAGATGTAATTGACAGAAACGTGCATACCTAGAGCAAAAATATTCATTATTTTATAAGCGTCTATAGTTACTGAATGCAAAATTTATGTATTTGCCATACCAGTGCTTATTCGGGAATTAGTAAACCTGCTACATGGTCGTCCAGGCGATGACCTTTAATTGATTTTACTTTTTAAACTTTTCAATACGCGGCCTAACTACAAGTGGACATCTCCCTTACATAACGTCAGTTGTTGGATGAATGGAATATCCCACCTAATGAAATAAAAGTGTACAACATAGCTAATTAACCTAAATTCCAGGACCTGTGTCTATGTGTATTATGGATGCCTACATGCGTGCACTGTATAATATGTACTAGCGGCAGGGTATCCTGGTGGATCTGTTTCCTCTCCTCGCGATAGCGCAGATCTGATGCCGATTTTAAAGTGCTACCTCTCTTAAATGCCAAGACCGTTAGGCAACCACTATAGCATACCGACCGGTCACATTATACTGACAACAGGTAAACCAGTTATTCCTGTTACTCAAAATACTGAACATTATGTAGGAAATATGAACACATGCCTGACGTTCCTATTGAACATACTATACATAAAATTACGAGGAAATGCTACATAGTCGCATACATTCTTGAATAAACAGGATGTTCCAACAGTTTCTATTTCGTAGTATTATTATGAAACTCGTCTAAACATCCCTCCTCTGCCTAAAACACAAACATAATAGACCCATTTCTCATGAACTGGAAAAGCATACTAGTATGTACGTAGACAGGCTTAAACTAACTCATCATTACAATTCACTCCTCAATATAAAACTTCCTGTTTCTGTATAACATGAAATGTCCGTAGTGTATAAGCATTCGTGGTTTTCGTGGTTGCTATTGAACCACGAAAATAAATACAACGAATTTGAATGATATACGTGCCTGCTGTTTATGAATAATTATTATATGATATCCACGAAAGTTTGTACCACGAAACGATCTAAAAGGCTTCCAACCACGAAGGAAAGTACCCACGATGATGTCGTGCTATACAGTATGTTTAATGCGAAAAAGGTAGGTTCACGTTCTGTCGGATTGATGCAATTATTACAGAGAAAATTAGTAAATTTATTTTGTAATATTACGTAGAGAGGAAGATTATAAGTGTACAAATGTATAAAAGTTCTTTAACGATGGTATATACTGAAAGTATTGTAACCTAGTCATTGTTTCACATACAACCAGCAATACTGTATTTTTGCGTTGTTAATTCCTGTTCAATTTGTTTTCCAGTCCTAAGTCATCCTATCATTTTTTGAAGTGTGATATAAGATATAAACAAGATTTCCAGAAGTATTATATTAACACTCTGTCAGAGGGTTGATAAGGCGTCCGAGTTATATGCCACAATCAATCGGTAAGTGAGCATTGCCCTCACATACTGGTATAATTACAATATTTGCTGTTTAGCTGCAATTTTTCTATTTATGTGATTCGAACCCCCAAATCATCGCATGGATAATTGGTCAATCGCCATATCCGATTTCTGTTGGTATGTGTAAATATTTACATATTTTCATGACGACTTCTAACAAGACATACGTACTGTATTGTTGCCATGCGTACCGACTTCGGCAAGAGTTGAGCTCTTTCGTCAACAATGTGACGATCATAGGACTGTGTCTTACATATCGATCGAATGAGCCGATTTTATTCAGATTCGGACTATGAAGTAGTACCATATATAGAAATATATCCGTACAATTAATTTTCAAAAATATTTTTACACATAAACGCGGAACTGGCAATACCTAAAAATTAGAAATTTTGAAATATTTGTTATTATAATAACCTGCTACATCTCTGTGTACGTATGTTTGCTAATTTTAACTTCAGCTTTTGTTGGTACATTACGTTTTGTTAGAGCACCATATTATTATCAGATACTAATACTTGGTGCTTGGCCGTGTAGTAACTAATTAACTGACTAAAGATCATTATTTTAAAATATCCGGTACGTATTAAGAGCGGCATGTCGATCGAACCCATGAACATATATCACATTAAATCAATCTTGAATATGTTGCAAATTGCCTAAGTAACATACTGTAATGATGCCGGCTTGGAAATGAAAAAGCTGTTAAGGCAGCAGAATTGCACTTACCCAAGTACCTATTGTTTTATAAAATTACCATATTTAGATTCAAATCGCATATATTTACTGCCTTAAACAATAATGGCAACAACATTGGACAGCGGGAACTATTAATAAATTTAAGAACAACCAGCTTTTAGTAAGTAAATTATTGTAGAACTACTAGGAAAGAGGGGTTAGTTTGACCTGAATCATAACACGACATAAATGCATTACACATGCACACTTGCTAAAGAGCACGTGCAGACTAACCTTATTGTTTCGCTTATGATTCTACATTCACCTTTTAACATTTCATGGTCGCGTGAAGTTATCCGAAATAGATTCTTGTTGTTTATTTGATTTACAAGACATAAAAGAAATTTGAACATATCTTCGTGACAACCCTTATTAAAAACGCTAGGAAATAGGCCTTTATTACAGAATATAACGTTTACTCTACTTTTAAAATTTTGATTTTAATATTTAACAACTTTTAACTATTAAGTTGCTTTTGATGTGTTTAACTTCCTTTAGTTTCGGTTTCTTTTTGACGCTTTAGTCCAAAAATGGCCTTCATGTATCGAGGGGCCGTTAGGCTTCAACAAACAATTAGCCATATCTAACTAAACAATATATATATAGATATATTACGCAGATGTTGTTTTGATGAAATATTCCAAAACGTAATGCGTCATAATGTTTAAATAAATATATAGTATTCATTTTCCAATGTGTATCACATAATACTCAATAAGACGATTTTGAAGCGCGCGTTATAAAACTTGGATTTACGGATTTTCCTTATCTATAAATAGATCTTAGGTAAAGTCTAACCATAAATAGTAGAAGTATGAACCACGTCATCTACCTTTGTCCAAAAGTAAAACTTTAAATATAATTTTCATATATATTTAAATTAATCGTAATGGAATAACCACAATCTGAAGATACAATTTACGAAATCAATCAATATTAACGACACTGGCAGACGCAGTTAATGTTAGTTATATATATATAAAATTCAATATAATTAAATCCTTGTGATCGGTACAATCATACTTAAATATATGCAATAGATATATGTATATTCTATTTAGCTTCACAATGTGGAAAAAGTATTTTCAAATATTGAACATGGCTATTATGATTAAAAGTTATGATACATCTATCCATTTTGATATAATGAGACATTTTTTATCACAGTAGTATTATTGTGAACGCATCTAAGCCTGTAGATTAGGTCCTTAGTATGTGTACTTTTAACTATGATTTAGTAGCAAAAATCAGTTGCCTGGATAATCTATAAATGCGAGAAAGCGCTACATGTAGGAAGTCCGTTTGACGTATACTAAAGCATTGAACTGTTTTTGTATGGTATTTATGATCTATTTGAATGACACAAATAGAAAAACGGGATGTTGTTAGATCTTCAACGCGACATATCAGTAAACGGGAGCGATGTGAAGATATAATTTTAATTAGATTGATAGGCTACCCGTTCGTTAAAACATGTGATAAAACATAGTCTGTTTACACGAAACGCAACTGTTAACATTCTTTACTGTTTATAAAACTAGATCAAGACATGAGCATGACCTTGTATGATAAAGACACGTAATGATAAGACTTTAAAACACGTAGATAGGATTTGTATTTGCACAGCCTATCTAAAGATCTTGTAAATGGTACGTTCGTAACCTTATCAGGAAAGGACAAGTCAAGTCTGACTGTGTATGATTCAATACAATATTATTTACATGTGATATGATAAATACAAATGGTGATTTGTAGTCATTACAAAGACATGCATGTTTTTACCTTTTTACTGCCGCTGGAGTTTAACACTCCAAGTATATAGTTCCTGTTTTAAAGAATCTCACAGTGAGATATATTTTTCATTGTGTTCTAGCTATGGCTGTTATCAAAACTGGAGCTCGTGATGACCAGTTATTATCCATTCTCGTCAGTTTACTTTTTTATACAGCTTGAAAGCCGTAGTTTATACATTGCATAACAATACCTCACTGATATTTGGTTCATAATGAAATAAATCAGTACTCATTATAATTCCTCTGTTTTATACAATAAGGTAAGGGTAGATACATAGGATTGTGAGAAACATGAATGCTTATATTGTACGATATCATTTATTGTTATTTCATAGCCAACACTTGTCGTCAATGAGTGAAAATGAAAAACAAAATAGAATGTTTCGACATTTTATACGCTAATTGATAATGTTCCTTTATAGGGTTTTTATGTAAGGAACTTACGTTAAGAAAATATATTATTAAGATGTTTTTGTAACCAAAATCTGAGACTTATTCTAATCTATGATTTTACGACTACTATAATGGATGAAGATAAAAAAGTGATTAATTCAAGAATTCCTGACCCTTTGATCGTCTCGTAAATCTTATAAAACTGTACAAAAAAATAAGGCAGTCAAAAATAGGCTTACTCGACTTGACAGTATGGCAATATTGCGCTGTAATATGACTATTCTTTAAAATTAAGATGAAATCCTTACCTAGGGAAAACGAGATGACATCCACAACAAGCGTTGACCATGACCGGAATATTGACAATGAATTTCGCCCCTTTTTATCATAATTTGATACATTATGAAGAGTGGCAGCCGACATATTGTCAACTTATAAATCCGCTTTTAATTGTCGTATACCTTCCGCTATATATTTAACCGACGTTTACAAGGCACAGTTCCAGGGTACTGTTCCAATACAATGAAAGTCTTGTTCTGAATTAGATAGTGCACACATCCAAGGTCTCGAAATTATTGAACTACCTGGTCACACGAACATTGTATGTATATACTGTTGTATATATATCAGACAGTCTAACGGTGCGACACACATTTTACGAGACACAGATATACAACTATGTAAACTACAATCCACCCGTGTGTAAGCTCACTCCTTTTATGGATTTACCTGTGGAAATCTTCTGAGGACATTATATATAAAAATTCCCTTGAAACACCCATATATGGCTATGTGTGGTCATGAATGGTTACAGTCACCCGTTGGACCTTTTTTATCATATTTGTGAGATCGTAAAATATAAGTAAACAATATATTGTACATATTTAAGTGTATCTCTGCACCCTATCTTACATCCGGGTATATACATGTGTAGGTGTAGTACTGTATTATACTGAAGTGTACTTGTACTCAAAGCTGGCGATATAACACTATCAGATTAGCTTTGATTAGACACACTCAACCAAATGATTAGCCTAGTCAAAAGAAACAATTTTAACTATAGTAATTATCTTTGTGTTGTTTGTTTGTGATAATGTCGAATCAAATATTTTAATTTTAATTGTATACAATAAATATGACGAATATTCCAAATTGATCGTTTTTCCAACATTTTGTTTCCATACTTACGCAACGCATCTGACGCAAACAGATGGGATTGGATAAGGTTGGGGTGCGTAATCTGCAAAAATGGCAAAGAATCGGAAATGCAGTAATCGAAAGTACCGATTCTCTTTTACAGATATAGCCTGTCTCTTACATGCGAACGAATTATAGGTTATAAGAGAGTTCGGTGTAGTATAATGGCTGGCGGACTGTTATATCCGACATTGCAGGGTAGGAGTTTGGGTGGGTAATTAAAATGGCTGCCAAACAGTTATCACCGACATTTAAGGGTAGGAGTTCGGAAGTGTACGTATAATGGCTGGCGGACTGTTATCTCCGACATGTTATGACGAATTCATGGGGAGACGGGTCAACCTATTTATATATTGACATTGTAGACGTAATTTGTGACCGAGTGTGTTTACTGTAAGTATATATAGAGAACGTGCAGAAATGTATTGACATAAGTAATGATTATTTATGGTAGTGGAGGAGACTACATAGGAAGAGGTGTTTGATGTTGTATATGTATTTGATACATATACACAGACTGCGTAACAATACGTAAAGAATACGATACACTTTTGCGTATTAAGTACTGTATAACATGAACTGTTCATGGGTAATTGCTTTCGTGACTTGAAGTCATTTAGATCTTTTCAAGGTACAAACTTTCGTGGATTCCCCATATAAACAAAGAGTAGTCCAGTATATCAATTAAATTCGTTGTATTCATTGTAGTGGTTCCGTGACCTCCACGAAAACCACGAACGTTATACAGTTTAAGGTTGTACATATAAAACGGAAGCTAATTCGTAGTCGGGTTTTAATTATAATTTTTTTAACCGCTAATGCGCTTAATACACTCCCAAACGCAAACGATGTATACATTTTTTCTGTTAGGAAATACGTTCCGTTATCAAAACAGATACCAAAATAAATATTGGATACATCGATAACCATACTGCTAACTTTTAGGTTACACCTCTCAACGATTTAACGTTCCTTAACCAGACGATGATAAAGGGCTTACGACTAACTCAAACGTTGTACATCTCCTTGCCTAACGCCTAATATTTCCTTACAATACCAGTCTATATGAAGGTATGTAGATTAAACAGGCGTAGTAGAGTGTTAAGAATAGTCAGAGGAGGAGCAACCAAAAGAAGTACCATCTCTGTTTTTGGAAACATATGTGAATTAAACAGGCATTGACGAATGAAAAATGACAGAATTTCAATCGTTACTGTCTATTTAAAATGGAGGATTTAGGCAGGGGTTGTTTTCGGTAATTTTCAAATGAAAGGTGTTTTTTTTCTCAATAACTTTCTTTCTAATTTATCTTTTGAGTTGAAATTTACAACTTTACTCATTTGAGTACACTTACATAAAATGCATATTCACCACACACTTTCCTTTTGTTTTATACTGAGTTATGGCCTCTGGACACATCTCAAACTTGCCTATTTCAAATATCTCTCAATCTTAAGTGAATAAAAAGGTGCAGCACACCCTTTATATGCTATAAGTATAAGATATTAATGGTTGATATTGTATATTATATATATCATATAATATTTGCTCAACGCCTGTGGCTGAAGAGAGTTCCAGGTCCTGTTGTTTCTTTTTAATTATAAAAGCTAACTTACAAATAGAAAATGACACTTGCCGCCAAAACGTCTGTAAAATGATGAATTTAATATGTGAAGTTTGATTTGCTTGTAATTTTAAGTCTCCTAGCCTCTAAGAAAGTGTCTGTTTTAATCATTACAGTTAACCCATTTCATTGTTTTATCAATTGCTCTATTTCCAACAGTAAGGGCGGATTGTACATAAAATGAATTTTGGGATAAGCATGCAACTTGGCATATCTTTGGTACCCCCAGAAACCCACTTTCGGTCAAACTTTTACCTTAGTTTTACCTTAGTCTGCATGTAATACAATAGGACATCTTTGAATATACAGGGGCCCAAAAAAGGGCCTTATAAACACTCATCCTTTCCTTTGTTAAATGTCCTCTAAGTAGAGAACATGGAGGAAAACATCCGATTATGCAGGGAACACTATTAATCGCCTCTTTCGAATACAGTAGCTGGATATGGCAGAACTATTCATACGAAGTCGGTTATTTCGTAGTATTTCGTAATGGAAACTCGAATGCCTGGTATAACATAAACCGTTCGTCTGTTTTTGCTTTCGCTGTGTTTAAAACTTTCGTGGTTAGCTTGTACGGATGCAGCCAAAACAACTGACAAGAGAAAATAAGAACAAAACATCCCATGACGTCACATTATCAAACTAGTTAAGTCCCCCAAACATGGTTTGGGGACTTATTGTTTTTATTCCTCTGTGTTCTTTTTCTTCTTCTTCTTCTTCTTCAGCCATGAACTTGTCCAGAGGTTTTCTCAGAAACTTTTGAGCGGATCATGATGAAACTTCACACACATACTCATTAGGGTGTCTAGGTCCCCCAAACATGGTTTGGGGACTTATTGTTTTTATTCCTCTGTGTTCTTTTTCTTGTTCTTCTTCTTCTTCAGCCATGAACTTGTCCAGAGGTTTTCTCAGAAACTTTTGAGCGGATCATGATGAAACTTCACACACATACTCATTAGGGTGTCTAGGTCCCCCAAACATGGTTTGGGGACTTATTGTTTTTATTCCTCTGTGTTCTTTTTCTTGTTCTTCTTCTTCAGCCATGAACTTGTCCAGAGGTTTTCTCAGAAACTTTTGAGCGGATCATGATGAAACTTCACACACATACTCATTAGGGTGTCTAGGTGTGCAACAGGCTATTTTTATCTCGACCGGAAGTCAAAGATGGCCGCCAGAACCTTACTTCCGGTTTTGGAGTTTTTGGCTCTGATTTCGTAGAAAATTGGTACATAAGGGTTTTAAGGGCTGCCGAAAACAATGGAAACAGTTTCGAACAGCTCAGTTGTCATGTTAACGAAATGGAAGCCTCTGATTGGTCGAAAATGGATGCCTCTGACTGGTCGAAATTTAGCTGTTGTCTGATTGTGCCCCAAATTGGTACATAGGGGTTTTCAGGGATTCCGAACACAATGGTATCAGATTTGAATAGTTCAGTTGCCATGATAACGAAATGGAGGCCTCTGATTGGTCGAAATTTAGATGTTTTCTGATTCTGCCCAAAATTGGTACATAGGGGTTTTCAGGGTTTCCGAACACAATGGTAATAGTTTCGAAAATTTCAGTTGCCATGGTAACGCTATGGAGGCCTCTGATTGGTCGAAATTTAGTTGTTTTCTGATTCTGCCCAAAATTGGTACATAGGGGTTTTCAGGAATTCCGAACACAACGGTAACAGTTTCGAAAAGTTCAGTTGCAATGGTAATGAAATGGAGGCCTCTGATTGGTCGAAATTTAGATGTTGTCTGATTCTGCCTAGAATCGGTACATAAGGGTTTTGAGGGATGCGAAACACGATGGTAACAGTTACGAAAGATTAAGTTGCAATCGTAACGAAATGGAGGCCTCTGATTGGTCGAAATTTAATTGTTGTCTGATTCTGCCCAGAATTGGTACATAGGGGTTTTAAGGGATGCCAAACACAATGGTTACAGTTTCGAACAGCTCAGTTGCCATGGTAACAAAATGGAGTCCTCTGATTGGTCGAAATTTAGCTGTTGTCTGATTTTGCCTATGTTCCTAAGTCCAACAGGGGTCGTTTGGGGGACTAATCTGTAACGGCCATCCGTTACACTTATTACTAGTTAAGAATATGTATTTACTAGACTGGCCACCGTCTCTAGAATATTGAATATTTAAGAAAACTATTTTAACTCCAAAACAAATAACACTTGGATGTCAGATTCTAGTTCTAAACTAAGGGGAGATAAGCTAGTAGTAAAATGCAGCCGAGAAATTCTTCATAAAAACTTAGGGGCTGGTAGCCAGTCTAGGTATTTATTTTCGCTTTTCATATCAGAAACAAGATGCGTACATATTGGTATGACGAAAGTCTGTAAAAATATTACATTATTTCTACAATCGCAACAACTAAATTACGTTACATAATATCATTTCTTATGCATAGATACATAGATTTATTCCGGCAAAATTAGGATTTTGCAATACTTTGACGGTAAGCTCTGAAAAAACAACCCAATTAAATGAAAACATACATGTGGTTCAAATGTTGCGACGTTTCAATTTCTATTTTTTTTTACACGTGTTGCATTTATTGTATAACTTTGTTTTGTCATATGAAAGCGTTGTCAGAGACTACGAGAGGATTGTTTCCCTAACTCGAGAAATGCTTTATTGGTTAAAATCAGAATAAGAAATTCAATAACCTTAGAAGCACTTTTGATGCTGGATCAAATGAACACAAATATATAGAAAGAAGAAAACATGACATAGTTTTATTTTGAGTACATTTACTTCACCAATTTATGAATTATTAACAATCATGCAAGTTAAAGAATTCACCTTGTGTATGCCGCTGCATGATCGGACGAGGGATCAAGGTTTTTCCTACTGTGCTTCCTGTGAGAAATTGGGATACCAAAATTGATCTGTCCCTATTGCAACACATAATCAGTTATAACTTCAACATAATTACCTTTTGGTGTGGAGAGACCCTTTTTATAGTACAATATGTTCATGGTGTTTAGATAAAAAAGTAACTTAGTTTACCTCCTGCGTTTTGTGTGTTCCCTTTATCTCTTGTCTGATTCTGTCTGCTGTTCTTTGGTTTCTTTCTAGTCGGGTATGTTGTGGATTGCAGCCCTTCCCGCCTCCATCGTTTACAGCTAGGCGCTTCCCTAAGACAACCTTTGTGTCCAAGGACAGTTATGTTCTGTGTATGAGTGGGCCGGATCCGTTAGTCCGTTAATCTTCCTGTATTGTAGCGTTCTGTCTGAAAATGAGGTATCCGGTTACTCCGACACAGGCTTTGGAGGTGATTTAATTACATCTGAATGAAGAAATTGTTCGTTTTGACTCTTTCCTTTCAAAGATTTGTGTTCATAAGGTGCTAGACATGTTCTTGTTTCTCCCTTTGAAACATGTCCTCCAAAGGTTTTGACGTTATCGCCGCACCACTTCCATTGTTTCTTTCCCTATTTTTCCTGACCTCTCTTGGGCATTCCTCCTCCTGTTTCTTAGTCAACATTGGTATTACCTCAGAGCGTGCGAACTAGTTGTTAACCCTCACCACTGTACACTATAATGGACTCATCCAGATCAATGCATGGTAGAGTCGACTAAAGTTTCATAGGGTTGAAAGGGTTAATCATGTTCTGGTTCAAAATATTTGATGGCCGTTTCCATTCCGTTACCTCTGCTCTCTTCCACCCTACTTGCACCAGATTTTGGGCAGAATGTACTTAGGAGATTGTATATTGTACTTCATTATGAATAATGTGTTATGTAATTGTATAGCATATATGCTGTATTGCATTTGGTAAATAAAAAACTTGAAACTTGAGAATATGCGTTGTTCTTCTAGCAAACTTCAGAGACTATGCTGTTAATAGCTTCAAGTGGCTCCAATAAGAAAGCCTGCGATGACCGAACTGATTCGTCCACTATGGTTTGGAGTATATACTCATAGCTGATAGCGTCCATCTATATTGTCAATCGTAGATATACAACACTGGACTTAAATGTAAAAACTGATATTGTATGAATTCATATATGTATGTATTAGCTCATTTTAAACAGGTACTGTTAAAGTCTTTATAATGCTGTCTCTATGTCACACCCGTGAACAACATTTTGGAAAATAAAACCATTCCCACCCAACTATCCACTTTTGGGCTAATAATTATGACTTCATCGCAAATTGTTTGAAATCTTATGTATATATATTTACATTGGTCATTTCTATGTTGAATGAATGGTATCTTAATAACACACTTGGCTATATGTAAGTAACCATGGGCCCACTTGTATAAAACATCTCAAAGTTAAGGAAAATCTCAAGCAATGTATTGTCTATGGGAAATCTTAGACTTAAGGAAATCTCAAGAGTTGAGATGTTTTATACAAGTGGGCCTATAGCTCTATACATATATAATGCTAACCTTTTCAAGCAAAATACCATTTTGCTTGGTGAAGTATAATATAAATTATATTGGAATTGTTAAGAGGTACTGAGTATTGGTATTACGAAAATGTCATCAAGACTTAAAAAAAATATCTGTCGAAATTAATTTTAATATTGGTATATATATATTCTCGTAAAACCAGATTTATCCTTTTGGTTTACGTGAATTCGTGATACTTTTGAAATGATATACGCTAGTTATACATGTGTGAAGGCGTTATATACGTATGCAATATATGAAGACAGATTACTAATATAACACTGTACAGTAAATTGTGCACGGAAGTGATTCAAACGACAGGTATGTTTTAAATATTTCAATTGCTTCCTCGAACGACATTGTTATCACGTTTTATCAAATGGTTACCTGCTATATATATATATATATATATACATCGGAAGGTCCGGTTGTTCAAAAGGTGATTAGCTTAATCAGTGATAAGCGCAAATCTTGACTTTCGTGTATCTTTAAAACACAACCACTGAATTAGTTACAACTTTCCAGATATTATATATCAAGTAGAGTGAATTTACATGCAAAATTATGAGATTTTACCTTGTATATTACAAAGTTATTAAAGGTTTAAAAATGTCGTTAAACCGTGATTAAGCTAACCACCTTTTGAACAACTGGGCCCAGGATGGTGTTATCACGACTTATCAGACGCCTACCCAGTGTATCATACAACACGTCAGTGAGCATGACAGAACTGAAGATGATTTACACATACAGCCTAGTCAGTATAACTGATCCAAGAAAGCGTTTCATTAAAATGTATTACATGCGTTATAAACAAGCCTCCATGTGAGCAATGTATGAGTGCATGCTTTTTGCTTTTATTTTGTTTAACGTCCTAATAACAGCTAAGGTCATTAAAGGTCATGCATGCATGTGTGCTGGAGACGGCATGCTGGTTAATCTTCCTCCATTTGAGTCAGTCTTGTAGGTGGAATTTTCTTAGCACTATTACTTATCAATTTTAACGTTTTGTTGTCACTATAGATAGTTAACCAGGATGTTATTTCTACTTATTCATTGCCATACATTAAATACCTTTCTTGTGAATATTCATTTCACAACCCCACCTTCCACCTTCCTTTAGAAAATGTACGTTCTTGGTATTAATTATGTATGATGCATGGTTATTTATTATTCCACAATCCTTTTCGTGTTTCTGGTCTTCCCCTATACAAACGGCACTTGTGAAACGAAAATATCGTGTGGAATGGAATGTATATACTAGGGTGTAATTAATGCCGTCTGTGTCGAAGAAGATTACTTCCACGATCTCACATTAAATATCTTCAAGTCACTGACATCCTGAAATCCGATCTGAACATGGAAATCGAGAATACAGATATTGACGTAGCTCACAGGTTGGGCAAGTACAGATCCAATAAAGCAAGACATATCATCGTCAAATTTATGTGTCGCCGTACAAAAATAGAATGTATTCAGAAACGTCACAAGCTCAAAGGAAGGGGTAAAGTTATCAGGGATGACCTTTCGCGGGAAAAACAACACTTGATGGATAGTTTATCATTCGATGATCGGGTCAGCGATAAATGGAGTGACAATGGTAAACTATACGCAAGGCTCTCTGCAGACAAGACAGTCCATAGAATCCACCCAGGCATAGACTTGGACAGACTTGTATACAGGTCTTTCAACATGTAAAACACGTTGTTAATCTCGTTGATGACATTACGTTCAAAATAGTTGTCACTCCTGTCGCCAATTTTACATTCCAACGATAGACAGTAAGAGCGGAGGAGTGATAAATTATATATATATTGAAAATATTCACATATATTCTAGTTACTTCGTATAGTCTTTACCAATATGTGTGTGTGTGTATACATCAGAAAAATTAAATGATTCGATAACGAAGTGAACTATAATATCAAAACTATAGAAAATAACCAGGCTATGACTACAGAACAAATATGGGAAATATTGTTAAAAAATACACATGTAATGCTTCAAGCGCAGCGTCACACCAGTGATTCCTGTTTAGATTTTAATTCCAATGTGTGCTGATCTTCATTTACATGCCTCAAATTTCATTGTAAATAAACTTGTTTATCATTAGGATGTTATGCTTGCAAATACATCTGTGATTGGAAGATATTTTGTGAGATGGATTTTGTGCATAGTTGGACCAATTCGAACGCACCCAACGTAAGTCTGTATAGTATACGTACGAGTCCGGAATATAGATTAGTAGTGAAAGCAATAATGATGTAACTCATATATATATATGTAAGTGTATATCGTGTGGATGCCACCACTACTACACGAAACTATATGATAAAACAAATTATAACATCTATTACATAG
>NW_018408313.1:186686-204600 GCF_002113885.1 Mizuhopecten yessoensis
AACATTGAAAAACAGTATGCAGTACCAATTTACAATATGGACAATATTGAAGATGTTTCTTTGGAAGACTTGATGTTTGTAATTAATGATCAACTGTTTTTGGAAACTTTACTGTTAGAAATCAGAAGTAAGACTATTTCATAGTCATGCTATAAAAAAAAATCAGTAACGATACAGAGAAAAAGTTGATTGAAGATATTCAGGAACTAGAAAGGGAGGCACTATCAAGTAATGTTGAGTTAAATTATATTGACATAAAAAAGAGAGAACTAGAAAACTTCAGAAAGCATAAATTAATGGGCAATATGATACGTTCTCGAACAAAATGGATAATTGAAGGAGAAAAGCCAACTAGGTACTTTTTTGGACTAGAATCTAGAAACTTCACCAGTAAAATTATTCCAAAGATAGAAAAAGATGATGGTATAGTGATTTTAGAACAGACAGAAATTCTAAATGAAACAAAACTTTTTTATGAAAATTTGTACAAAAGAAATACTGCTATACAGGATGTAAACTTAGAGGACTTGTTTAATCCATATGATATACCTAAATTATCTCCCCTGGAATCATTATCATTAGAAGGACAAATAACTATATCTGAAATGGCAAAAACACTAATGAAAATGAAGGATAATAAAAGTCCTGGTTCTGACGGCTTCTCTGTTGAATTTTTTAAAGTATTTTGGAAACAACTTGGGCATTTCATTGTCAGGTCAATTAATTTTGGTTATTCAGTTTCAGAAATGTCAGTCACTCAAAAACAAGGAATTATAACATGCATCCCAAAAGGCGACAAACCCCGTAATAAACTAAAAAATTGGCGTCCCATCACACTTCTCAATACTATTTATAAGATGGCATCCGGCACGATAGCAGAAAGACTCAAAACTATAATAACTAAATTAATTAGCAACAGTCAAACTGGTTTTATTCCAGGTAGATATATTGGAGAAAATACACGTTTAATTTATGATTTAATGCATTATACTGAAGAAAATGACATACCTGGTCTTCTATTGTTAATTGATTTTGAAAAAGCTTTTGACTCTGTGTCTTGGAATTTTATTACAAAAACTTTAAATTTCTTCAATTTTGGACCATCACTTATTAACTGGATCAACCTTTTTCAAAAAAATATACGCTCTGCAGTTAACATAGGAGGGAACTTATCCATTTTTTTCACTATCGAGCGTGGATGCCGTCAGGGGGACCCTGTTTCTTCATATATTTTTATCTTATGTGCTGAAATTTTATCGATTCTGTTAAGAAATAATTCTGATATCAGCGGTATTGTTGTAAATAACAGAGAAATTCTTTTATCACAGTTTGCTGATGATACGTCTGTTATCCTTGACGGTTCAGAAAAATCTTTAAATGTAACGCTACAACAACTTAACTATTATGCCAGAATTTCAGGTCTTAAAATGAATTTCACCAAGACCCAGGTAATCTGGATAGGCAGTGAAAAATATAGTAATAATAAATATACAACAGAGCACAATCTTTTGTGGGGAAGTACACGTTTTAATTTGCTAGGCATTGAATATGATGTTGATTTACATAGAGTAGTTAAATTAAACTTTGATAAGAAACTTGTTAAACTTAAATCTCTCATAAGTTCGTGGAATAGAAGAAATCTCACTCCAATAGGTAAGATAACCATTATTAAAACATTGCTAATTTCACAATTTAATCATCTTTTTATAGCTCTTCCAAACCCACATGACTCTTATATAAAAAAAGTAAATAACATATTATACAAATTTTTGTGGTGCGGAAAAACTGATAAAGTTAAACGTGATGTTATAATTAAGTCATACGAACATGGTGGTTTGAAAATGATTCATTTAAAATCTTTCATAACAGCACTAAAGGCAACGTGGGTACGGAGGATCTATAAAGAAGATGCTAGTTGGACTTTAATTCCTGAAAACTACATGGATAAGTTCTCTTTAGCTAATTGTGGAATTCATAAATTAAAAATTACATGTGAAGAATGTAAAAATAAATTTTGGAAACACGTTTTAGAAGCATGGTATCAAACAATAGTGTCGTCCAATTTATATAGTGAAAAAATATGTGAAAATCCTTTGTGGTATAATCACAATATCCAAACAAACAATAAGACTGTTTTCTGTAAAGAGTGGTATAGAAAAGGAGTGCTTTTTATATATGATGTAATTAAAGAAGATGGTTCTTTTTATAATTTTGTAGAATTTCAACATAGATATGATATAAGGTCCAATTTTTTAACTTTTCATAGTATAATTAGTGCTATAAAACAGTTTATAAATAGTAAACAAGAAATCTTTGCTTTAGAAAAGAGTATTTGTTTACCTAATATACCTTTAAATCTTAATATTATATTAAGGAGGACTAAAGGGGCACAGGATATTTATGCTGTTTTATGCCGAAATGATACAAAACCCACGTCACAAAGGAAATGGTCTACGGTTTTTAACATTCAGGACAAATTATGGATAAAGATTTATGCATGTCCTTTTAAAACTACTGAAAGTACTAAATTAAGATGGCTTCAATACCGAATTAACCATAGAATCTTAACTACAAACACACTCCTACAAAAAATGGGAATAAAACAAAATTCAACTTGTACTTTTTGTAAAAGATTTCCAGAAACAATTGAACATCTATTTTGGGATTGTGGTAAAGTATGTGAAATTTTGAGAGAACTAAAACAATTGCTTGCAACCAGTAATATTGATTTGAATTTTGACAAACAGGAATTTATATTTGGACAATTCAGTTCAAAGGATGCTGATTTGATAGTGGATAATCTTATCCTATTATTGATTAAACAATACATTTTTAAAATGAAATGCCTAGAAATAGAACTCAATATAACAAGTTTAAAGAATCACATTCTTTTTGAACTTAAATCTCATAAGATATTGATAATTAAGCATAAAAACTGCAAAAATAATATAGTCTTGCTTAATAAAGTAGAAAAATGGCTTCTCTTATAAAATAATGTGAACAATTATCATTATACTATAAAGAAAAGTTTGCAATCCCCCCCCCCTGTGAGTGTGTATGTGTATATGTGTACTATGTGTACAGTATATAATTAGTCTCTTGTAAAGAGGTGTCCGTTGTGAAGGGAATTGTAATCAATGTAATGTATGCTTGTTGCTTTGTGTGTAAATGTGTTGTTTATAAAAAAGAAAAACTGAATAAAAAAANCATATGATATAAGGTCCAACTTTTTAACTTTTCATAGTATAATTAGTGCTATAAAACAGTTTATAAATAGTAAACAAGAAATCTTTGCTTTAGAAAAGAGTATTTGTTTACCTAATATACCTTTAAATCTTAATATTATATTAAGGAGGACTAAAGGGGCACAGGATATTTATGCTGTTTTATGCCGAAATGATACAAAACCCACGTCACAAAGGAAATGGTCTACGGTTTTTAACATTCAGGACAAATTATGGATAAAGATTTATGCATGTCCTTTTAAAACTACTGAAAGTACTAAATTAAGATGGCTTCAATACCGAATTAACCATAGAATCTTAACTACAAACACACTCCTACAAAAAATGGGAATAAAACAAAATTCAACTTGTACTTTTTGTAAAAGATTTCCAGAAACAATTGAACATCTATTTTGGGATTGTGGTAAAGTATGTGAAATTTTGAGAGAACTAAAACAATTGCTTGCAACCAGTAATATTGATTTGAATTTTGACAAACAGGAATTTATATTTGGACAATTCAGTTCAAAGGATGCTGATTTGATAGTGGATAATCTTATCCTATTATTGATTAAACAATACATTTTTAAAATGAAATGCCTAGAAATAGAACTCAATATAACAAGTTTAAAGAATCACATTCTTTTTGAACTTAAATCTCATAAGATATTGATAATTAAGCATAAAAACTGCAAAAATAATATAGTCTTGCTTAATAAAGTAGAAAAATGGCTTCTCTTATAAAATAATGTGAACAATTATCATTATACTATAAAGAAAAGTTTGCAATCCCCCCCCCCTGTGAGTGTGTATGTGTATATGTGTACTATGTGTACAGTATATAATTAGTCTCTTGTAAAGAGGTGTCCGTTGTGAAGGGAATTGTAATCAATGTAATGTATGCTTGTTGCTTTGTGTGTAAATGTGTTGTTTATAAAAAAGAAAAACTGAATAAAAAAAAAANCATAGAATCTTAACTACAAACACACTCCTACAAAAAATGGGAATAAAACAAAATTCAACTTGTACTTTTTGTAAAAGATTTCCAGAAACAATTGAACATCTATTTTGGGATTGTGGTAAAGTATGTGAAATTTTGAGAGAACTAAAACAATTGCTTGCAACCAGTAATATTGATTTGAATTTTGACAAACAGGAATTTATATTTGGACAATTCAGTTCAAAGGATGCTGATTTGATAGTGGATAATCTTATCCTATTATTGATTAAACAATACATTTTTAAAATGAAATGCCTAGAAATAGAACTCAATATAACAAGTTTAAAGAATCACATTCTTTTTGAACTTAAATCTCATAAGATATTGATAATTAAGCATAAAAACTGCAAAAATAATATAGTCTTGCTTAATAAAGTAGAAAAATGGCTTCTCTTATAAAATAATGTGAACAATTATCATTATACTATAAAGAAAAGTTTACAATCCCCCCCCCTGTGAGTGTGTATGTGTATATGTGTACAGTATATAATTAGTCTCTTGTAAAGAGGTGTCCGTTGTGAAGGGAATTGTAATCAATGTAATGTATGCTTGTTGCTTTGTGTGTAAATGTGTTGTTTATAAAAAAGAAAATTGAATAAAAAAAAATAATAAAAAAAAGTCACTGACACCCCTCCTCTCTTACTGAAACACTCAACTTCATAAAAAAAAATTAAAAAAATGCCATTTTGTATATTCTGTATGTTCATCATAATATGCTATTAGGAAAAAGATTTATGTACGTTGGAAAATTTGTGTCCAATCCCTTTTTTACAGTTGATACCAATAAAAATGTTTAAATCAAAACTCTGTTATACAGTCAATACATCAGTGTCATATATTGTGTTTTGTACGCGCTTGTGTGATATGATTTATTGTGAGGTCATAGCAGGGTACTAAAATGACTCCACGGATCTTTATATACATGTAATATAAACGGTTTTTATTTATTTTACAAAGAAAATCGAAAAAGTATTCCCGACTTGTATGACTTCGTGCAACGGGTTCTACTCAATGTATGATTGTATTGTAAGACTTATGTAACAGTAATACTGTCTATAATAATACTGTATAATGTATAGTGTGATGCTTGTAATATTGTTTATTACAATGTTGTATGATTGCTTAGTACGAGAAGTGTATTACTGTCTATACTATTATATGATAATGTAGTTTGAGGAGTGTAAATATGTATATTATATCAATATGTGATGTAATGTATGATTAGTGTTATACTGTCTATCATCATAATTATCACCGTATAATGACTGTAATAGTACCTATTAAATCATTGTGTTATGTTTATAGTACTTTATGGTATGATGCGGGAACTATTATTATTCTCTTATGTGTGTGTCTGTCCATGTGCATGTGTGTGTCACTATGTAAGGGTGTGACCATGATTGTGAATGCATTTTCTTCTCTTTCAATAGTGTTGAATTGTACGTGTATTGTTCGTTATTTCTGTAACTCTTCATTTCTAGAGGAAATAAAGGAAATAATAATAATAATAATAAATTACTTTTGTTGGCCAGAATCAGGGATGTGTAGTAGACATATTTGGAGCGTTGGTTTAAGATTTTGCAGTATTATTAATTTTGTTTGATTCTGGGAAAAGATCTCGACTCAGTTGTTCAAAACCTAACTAATTTATCACAATAAATGCAGAATTTGAAAGGAAATTAAGATGAAATATATACTATCTGGTAAAACTTTTAAATCCATATATTGTACTCTATGTCGTTTTGATACCAACAGGGATGTAATGTGTAGTGGAGAGATTTGCAACTCCGAGTCTAACACTTATCGTCGCTTTTGTGTTTGTTCACTGGACCGTAAAGTCAAACGAGAGCCTACTCTGACCGGTCTGCGCTTGCGCACTAATGTCAGGTTATACTAGCACTTGCTTCCGGTGTCATGTCAACACATCGCTGATCGAAGTGTTTTCATTGCGGTTATCCAAGTTTACTGGGCTGTGTATTAGTAGGTCTTCATTTTATTACAGGAGAAATGTTATCGTTGCCACCATATCTAGCTGTATAGTAGTTGTGTCGGGAGATATTATCGTCTGTATCTTGAGTTTGTGCTGTATTTTTGTGTGGACTCTGAGGGAGTCGGTTCATAGCATTTCACGATCGGATAGGCTACTTCAGCGCTTTTAAAGTTGTCTCATCATGAATCACACAGCATGTCCACGTCTGATTTTCTCTCTTGGGATGATGACATAGATTTAGAACACTTGCTTGGAGAGTTTACAGAATATAGTGAGTCGGACATTTCAGACGACGATTTTGACAGGGATGTTTAGTGGACTAGTACTCAATATATTAAATTGTACACCCTTGTAATCGCGCAGATTCGGCAGTCAAATAAGTCGGCATACAGTTCAGAGTATCATTAAATAAAAATTACAAAAATAAAATTGCTTGTTTGTATTACGTGCCATTTTCATTAGACCCTTTCCCACAAGTGTCCCGGATTGGGTACTGCCACAGTACTGTAGTGGTCAGTTTCCTGACCAATAAAAACACTGACATACCACAAATAACACCTGCAAATATTACTCATCTTTTTAATTTATTAATATCCCACGTTTGAAAATTTGTGGAATATAGGCCTATTGTAAGAAAATTTGATCTAGAGATGCCAACATGGTTTTACTGAAAATAACAAATGCAAAGTGATACAAACATATTACAGAAGCTCTTTTCGAAACAAAAATAACACAAATTAATAATAACTCATAAGACTACTCCCTTACAAAATAAAATTTATTAAGCTTTACATTGCCGTTAATTTTGAAAAGCTTGATTAAACACTTTGGAAGAAATTTGAAACACAAAATGGGTGGTACTGAGATTTTTTTCCACCCAAAAATTTCAAATGTTTACAAAAAAGTTTGTAACATAGCGAACAGTTTCTGACCAATAAAAACAAAAATACTGACAGGGACAAATAAACTCGGGTCTACACAATACAAAAATTACTCATCTTTTTATTGATATCCGTTGCTTGAAAAATGTTGGAATTTATTGGAAGAAAATTTGATCTTAACAGTGGGATGACAACATGGTTTCACTGAAAATGACGCCATTTCTGATGCAAAGTGATACAAACATTAGCTCTTTTTGAAACAAAAAGAACACAAATTAATAATAACTCGACGCCATAAGATTACCCCCATACAAAATTAAATTAATTAAGCTTTCCATAGATATACTTCATTCTAATGTAAACCATTCCGTTGAGGAGGAATTAGAAACACAACTTTGTTGGGTTAGCAAAACAAAATCTCGAATCTCAAAAAACAACATCCGGTTGACGTTGAACACTGACACAGAAAATGAAAAAAAAAAGATCAATAAATCAATACATCGGGTCCTGTGACACAATCTATTACTTCCACCAGATGTAATATAAACAACCTACAACAACAAGATAAACAAAAAATGTAGTAATACTCATTATTATTGGTTTACACACCAATTTAACGCTTCAACCACGCTCTGATATAGCCATAACTTGTCCGCTATGGGGCGCTGGTATCATAGAACACTGATCAAGGGAGATAAGCCAACCTCACTCGGAACATATTTACTAAGGCAAAGAGGAAGGTGCGTATCCCTCCACTACACATCCCTGCCAGAAAGGAAGCACGCAGAAGGTCTAAATGTGTGAGGACACCAGATTACCCGGAGAAAACCCACGTGGTCGGGCAGTACCCAATACGTATACCTTACCCGACCGGAAATCGAACTTCGGCTGTCTCGATGAAAGGCGAGTGCGCTATTCAATGCCACCCGACGCCCCACATGTGCCTTCAGGAACATCTGGAACACTGTGCTTTCCGAAAAATTCACAAAATGGCTTTAACATTAGATGCAAGAATCTTCATTTTGTTCCATTTTCTATATCTAGGTTGATTTGAAGAGCGTCTTAATAGACATATTTGGAGCATTGGTTTGAAATTTTGCAGTATTATCAGAGACATATAATTATATGTCTCGGGTATTATTAATTTTGTTTGATTCTGGGAAAAGATCTTGACTCAGTTGTTCAAAACCTAGTCCGAATTATTATGTGGTTTTATCGACTGTTTTTTATATCGGTTGTCGATTAATGTCAGAACTACGGCCCTCTATAATATGCGGAAAATACGCGACCCGCGCCCGGAGCACACTTCAAACTGATATTTTAGAAAAAAATCGTCACTTTCACACACATGTCGCACATGGATCGAACGGCTAAGAAGTACCATTGGACTAAGTAGTACCGTACGATGTACGACTAAGTAGTACCGTACGACGTACGACTAAGTAGTACCGTACGACGTACGACTAAGTAGTACCGTACGACGTACGACTAAGTAGTACCGTACGACTAAGTAGTGCCGTACGACGTACAACTAAGTAGTACCGTACGACTAAGTAGTACCGTACGACTAAGTAGTGCCGTACGATGTACGACTAAGTAGTACCGTACGATGTACGACTAAGTAGTACCGTACGATGTACGACTAAGTAGTACCGTACGACGTACGACTAAGTAGTACCGTACGACGTACGACTAAGTAGTACCGTACGACGTACGACTAAGTAGTACCGTACGACTAAGTAGTGCCGTACGACGTACAACTAAGTAGTACCGTACGACTAAGTAGTACCGTACGACTAAGTAGTGCCGTACGATGTACGACTAAGTAGTACCGTACGATGTACGACTAAGTAGTACCGTACGATGTACGACTAAGTAGTACCGTACGACGTACGACTAAGTAGTACCGTACGACGTACGACTAAGTAGTGCCGTACGACGTACGACTAAGTAGTACCGTACGACTAAGTAGTACCGTACGACTAAGTAGTGCCGTACGATGTACGACTAAGTAGTACCGTACGATGTACGACTAAGTAGTACCGTACGACGTACGACTAAGTAGTACCGTACGACGTACGACTAAGTAGTACCGTACGACGTACGACTAAGTAGTACCGTACGACGTACGACTAAGTAGTACCGTACGACGTACGACTAAGTAGTACCGTACGACGTACGACTAAGTAGTACCGTACGACGTACGACTAAGTAGTACCGTACGACGTACGACTAAGTAGTACCGTACGACGTATGACTAAGTAGTGCCGTACGACGTATGACTAAGTAGTGCCGTACGACTAAGTAGTACCTTACGACGTACGACTAAGTAGTACCGTACGACGTACGACTAAGTAGTACCGTACGACGTACGACTAAGTAGTACCGTACGACGTATGACTAAGTAGTACCGTACGACGTACGACTAAGTAGTACCGTACGACATACGACTAAGTAGTACCGTACGACGTATGACTAAGTAGTGCCGTACGACTAAATAGTATCGACTAAGTAGTACCGTACGACGTACGACTAAGTAGTGCCGTATGACGTACGACTAAGTAGTATCGTACGACTAAGTAGTACAACTATTAGTCATAGAGCCACCTTTTCCATTAGAATGACGTCAGTCATGTGACTAAACATGCAGCACAGTGCCATGATCCATGTCTTTATCTCTCACTTCGCAGGGACTTGAGAATTTGTAACGGCTAAATTTGGACCTAAACTAAACTAAGGTGCTCAGGGCAATTTTACACATTTTATGTAAAACCCTCCAATGATGATATATACTTAATATATTTCATTGGGGGTGGCATTTATATCAAAAGTTGATGTAAACCCCTAAGTCATTGAACTTACTCGAACACCTTAGTTACGGTCCAAATATACATGTAGCTGTAACAAATTCTCAGGTCCCTGTGTCTCACGTGGCGGCCTCTGACACCAGCTGACACCTGTGACACCAGAACACATATGGGTCCCTCTTTTATTGAAGGAGTACTCCCCGATTCCTGATATCTATAACGATGTCATCTGGGTTGAAAATTAAAACACAAACAAAATAGTATATTCACATAATTTCATTCAATGTCACCTTCACAATTAAACTGTAAATTGACAAAGTATGCACCTACATGTTGGATTATAGGGTAAGGACATTTCACAGAAAAACCTAGTTACACAAAATGAAATAACCTCAGTAGTACTGGTGCTACATCATTATGACATTAAAAAAATTCTATAGAAATTCAAGTTTTACTTTCAATTTAAAGTTGTTTTGTCCTAAATATATCAAATTTCTCAGTGATTTTAAATTGAATAATTTTGTGTGAATGTCTTGGACTATCATTTAAAACGTTAACTTGAAGTATACAACTTCCTTACAGATACATATATAAATAAACATCTAGTTATTAGATATTCAAAGCTATGTTTGATGTCAAGCCAATCACATCAATATTTTCTCTTGGTCTATTTTGCCCTGCATGATTAGAAGTATATGTGGAGGATTCCACACAATATATATTTATAAACACTTACATGAAAATTAAATCATTATATATACCCATTGTATATATCATGTAATGTAAATGACTTCATTTTCTTGAATTTCTGTTTTTTGGGTTTACACATGAAAGATCTGTGAAGTGTGACAAAAACAGTAATACTACATTAGTACATACTTGTAGCAACATATCGTCTTTTAAAAGTGTCCGAATATAAATATTTGCAAGGTATTTAAATTTGTAACCATCTCTCCAGGCCAATTTCTGCAAAATAAAATATCTTGCACAGAATACCAGTTATTTTAATGAGCTAATCTACTTACTGACCTTATCTTATGTCCAGTGATTGGTCAATAAAATCAGTCCGTGCAAGTTTTGTTTAAAAATGCAGTGATAAATAAAAGGTACATTAGTGTATCTTAAATATAAAACAGAAAAAAATCCCTTAGTAGTCAACAAATACTGTGATCTTGGGCGGTTCCCTTGAACAAATAAACAAAAGGAAATAGCTCAATAATGAAATAAAAGCTACTTCAATAAATACCATTACCTTGATGTACCGTTTAAAATAGCTACATGATTATGTCAGATAATTATTAGCACAAAACATGTTCAACATTATTTTTTTAATCTTTATTGAATATCTGCACAGCAAAGACTCGATATGAACTGATTTTGAAAGAAAAATCGAATTTAAAAAATTTACCAAAGGAAACAGTAAAAAGCAATCCAGGTGCATTGTGCAAAACACCTGTTACAAAACGAATATATATAAACAATATAAATATATATCATTATTTTCTATTTATGGTAATTCATATTTTCAGTAACAAATTTTCTGAATCTATCTCCATGTGGAAATTGAAACATATTGATAATTTTATAATACAACTCTGGCCACATGTAACACATATGTACAAGTATGAACATGGAAATATATTAACAAGATAAAACTAAATTCAATATTATACATTAACAGGAACTGAAAAAGACCTTAACAAAAGGAAATTTAAATGTCATATCTTTATCCTGTCCATTTCATAACTCTTCAGTATCTACCATTATAATACTATTTTATGAGATTTCAGATCATAGAATGCTGGCATGACTTTATATCAAAGAGCATGCCAAAACACAGACTAAACAGCAGATCAAACACTGATACTTTATTCCATAACAAACTTGCAAATAAATGGTGATGATTTTGCAAGATAAGTAAACAAGCTGACTGAATTAATTGCAGAGCAGTTTTAAAATTCTTGAATCATTCGGAAAATGGAAGCTTGCATTTATTTATACCAAACAAAGGCACAAGTTGGCTTTCACAGCAGTTTAACGATCTTAATGACTTTAACTTGTCCAGAAATTACCTGAAACATCTGCCACCTATGTTGGGCTGTGTGTATGCTACACATACACATATAATGCTGAAAATGTCAACTGCATTAAATAGCTTTTGAATTGTATTTTAAGTCCCTGCTTAATCACAAGTTTAGATACTTTATTCCACCGAGTCTGCAGTGTTATCCTACTAAGTCCTATCACAGTCTGCTACATCTGTACGTACAAATGTACACCATTCACAGCGTACTTCTAATCCAGGCAGCATTGCTGGATTAAAAAACAATACATCCTGTAACCAATCAGAGTCATGATCACAGAAGTAGTTCAGATATAATTTGGAAAATTGTCCAATCAGAAGTGTTGTAACATGTTTTATCCCATGCTGACTTGTAACATGTTTGGTGGTTTGTTCCTTATCGACATGGTGGGAGTGCCAGGAGATTTCCTGAAGCTTGGCTGAGGCTGGGACATCGCAGTTTCATAAGTTTTCTGAAATACGAAATTATGAAAATGAGAAATATATAAATAGCATGCTGCATTCGTTTAAAAATAAATAAATAGAATAAGTCATGTAGCAAGGGAAACTTTAAAATTGTTTAACAAAATACATCTCACTCATAAATATAGCACAGTGGCAAAACTGAAATGTTATATATTAGCAAAACTTAATTTTTGGCCATAAACTTACGGCTACTTCCATAAAACCTCTCATAATTTCAACAACATTCAGATCAAGCTTTATGGAAGATGTAAATTTTCATTTGTAATATTTAGCTTACTGAGAAAACACATAAAAAATATTTTTATGTGAATTAATTTTTTAGATTCACTATAACAGTGAGAAAATTAAAATTGAAAAAAAAAACAAGATCTGTTGAGATGAAAGTCCAAACGATTTCAATAAAAAATGTCCTCATTTCAAAAACAAGTTAAAAATCAACAAACCCTTCTCTGAGTCCTCATCTGGGCGTTATAGAAAGCTGCGGAGTCTGGGTTATTCATCAGCAGCTCCATCTGGAGGCGGTCAAACTTCTCATGTTCATCTTCAGGCTGTATAAGGGGAGATAATTTATACTTAATATCAGGTATCTATCTTTTACTGTTTTTCTATGTCATACAGTATCAGGCAATCCCTGACATAATCATGAAATAATCAGGTGTAATCAGAATGGAAATTTTCTCTTCATTTATTTACATAACATTTTACTTCCTTTTTTATTTTTACTACATTCAAGACTGTAGACTTACGATCGTGTTCGGGTTGAAGGGGAGGTGTGCTCCAGGTCTGACTCCATGCCCTTGTGCAATGCTAGTCTGGATTTCATCAGAAGGACCCACGAAACTCTCAGAGTACCAGTTGTCAAACTCTGTAAACACAAACAAAATTCCCTCGTTTTTGTCTGATGAACCTGTTACAAACATCCTTTTCAGCTCATATCACTTTGAGGAATAGAGATTCACTAAATTTAATGGTTTGTTTAAAATCTAAAATTGATTAAACTTTGATAATTATATTTGACATTAAACCCTTTAAATATTCAGTAATATTTTTCTTTAAAATTTGTAAATGACACATATTAATTAATCTAGTTTGGAAGTGTTGATCAGTGCATAACAATACAATACATGTAGCCTGATTCTGTAATTCTGAATTCTGTTAATACAAATTATCTGTTTCTATTTAAAGCCTCTAAAGTGGTTCCTTATGCATGAAGTTGATTTTTTCTTCTTAATTGGATAATTTTGTCCCAATAACTAACTCCTCCAGCACCAATTAATGATATCACACAGTGTCAGCAAATCCAGTTCTTTTGTCTCCAGAGTTTCATAATTTAGGAAAAACCATTCCCCAAATGAACAGCTAAAGGCTATTACTTAACTTAAACAAGGCTCTTATTAACTCATTCACCCCTGAAATTTCATAATGAACTATTACAATCTTTGAATTGGAGGTGTTCAAAGGTGTCTTCAGGGGTAAATGAGTTAATACAAGAATCAGGTCTGCCTGATTCCTCCTACATGTGAATATGACCGGGACACTTACCGTGCACCAAGCGTTGTCGGCACTGTTCCACAAGCTTTTGACAATACTGCACTTCTGCTTTAAGATTTTTCAGTTCCTCGAAATCATTCTTGTATTGGAGTTTGTGGTCTTTGAGACGTTTGATCTCAAAGAACTCTTCTTCACTGATAATGATATCCCCTTCCTCGTTATATTGGGGTCCTGTAACAATTATAAAGTGGGGTTATGTGTCATTGTATGATTGTATCCCCTTCCTCGTTATAGTGGGGTCCTGTAACAATTATAAAGTCGGGTTATGTGTCAATGTCTGATTGTATCCCCTTCCTCGTTATATTGGGGTCCTGTAACAATTATAAAGTCGGGTTATGTGTCATTGGGTGATTGTATCCCCTTCCTCGTTATAGTGGGGTCATGTAACAATTATAAAGTCGGGTTATGTGTCATTGGGTGATTGTATCCCCTTCCTCGTTATAGTGGGGTCCTGTACCAATTATAAAGTGGGGTTATGTGTCATTGTGTGATTGTATCCCCTTCCTCGTTATAGTGGGGTCCTGTAACAATTATAAAGTCGGGTTATGTGTCAATATCTGATTGTATCCCCTTCCTCGTTATAGTGGGGTCCTGTAACAATTATAAAGTCGGGTTATGTGTCATTGTGTGATAGCATCACCTTTCCCAGGGACAATTCTGGAGAGGGCCCCTCAAAACTGTTACTGCACCCTCCAAATTTTCAGTTTCTTTTAATTTCACATATAATGGCCACTCAAAATGAATGATATATTGATGACTGATATGACCAAGGGGAAATAACTCTATTTACCATTATCTTCTCTGCCCCTCCTGTGGTTTTCCAGTTGATCTCTTGTTTTGTCAATCTCAATCTTGTTAGTGTTTACTTGTCTTGCTAGCTCTGCATAGGATTTCTTCTTGGAATTCAAAATTTCTGGAAAATTATATAAAAAAAAAATCAATTTTCATTTTCAGCTGCAGCTTTGCCTGCAAAATCATGAAGTTTTTTAATGAATGCAGTAATTATTATCAAAATAAGTGGACCATAGAAAACCTCATATAGAGCCACTAATAAGGCTAGTTGTCACCTACAAAGAACATTTTCCAAGAGGGCTAATTTTAATACAGATATAATTTCAACAAATTCTAACTAGATATTTAACTTTAAGCTGTCTTTAAGCTGCTGGTAATTTGTCTTTTAAGAAGATTTCACATGTTATCTGAAGGAAGTAAGATCCAAATAATTATCTTGTGGTTACTTTTTGGGAAATTCGGTGAAGCAAAATTTCAATCTGGCAATTTTAAAACATAATTTGCATGAGAAAAATGAGTGGCAAAACACAGCAATATTTCTTAATATGAGCCCTAAACAATATACTAGCTACATTGTATTGTTTCACTTGGGAATTAAAACTCACCGCAAGCATAATCGTAAAAATACATTTTCATCAAAATGTAATGATTTACAGTAACCAATCTGAGATATAAGACCAGTGAATTTACACTTTGCATGAGAAAATCAGGTGGCAAAACAGAAATATTCATTAATGTGAGCCCAGAAATACTGATTCCAACCTCAAACAAATAATACAATCTATTTTTCCACTTCAAATTCACTTGAAGCATTATCATAAAAATAAATTTTCTTCAAGATGAAAATCATTTCAGCTAAGATAATACACCATTGATATTAGTTCTAAAAGTCACTTACGTTTATTTTCTATTAGAACCCTGTTGATCTCACTGCCGCGGTCGGCCTTGAACTCCTCAAAGGCCTCTGATCTGGGAGGTGGGGTACTGGTGAGGACCTTGTCAGCCCGGGACACACCAGATATACTGGTAGGGGTGGGGGCTTCTCCGTCTCGGTCGTCCCTCTTCTCTCGCTCGGAGGGGTGTGGCGACTTGATGTCCCTCTCTCCCTTAGCACTCTGAGAGGGGCTGCTGATACTCTTACCTCCCGTGGGACTGCCAAGGAAATCATATAAAATATTGAAACTGATCTGGTTTGGTTTGGTTTAGTATACAGTTAAAGTATGGTGTTGAGGGATATAGCAAGTTTCTGGTGTCCCGAGACCATGGTCAAGGGACACCAGAAACTTGCTAACATCCCTCAACCCCATACTTTAACCGTTTTATTATACCGATATATACACACTGGAGAGATAGTTTTAACTAGAAATTATTTGTAAACCATAAGCTGTAGATCACAATAGAGCCAAAAATGCTTCCGAGTTCGGTAGCAAGCTCCGCCCACCTCGCGCGTCGGTTCCGAATTCGGTAACAAGCTCTGCCCACCTCTCGCCTGATTGGCTCGGCGGAAACACCCGAGTGTAGGTGTGTTTTAGTTCCCAGACTAACACACATGACTAAAACACAGTCAGGCAAAAGTGGGGATATATTCGATTTAACTAATTACTTTTATATAGAGTAAATAAAGTAGAGGTATAATAATATTGTTTAACGTTCTATCAACGGCTATGGTCATTTAAGGATGGCCTCCCCTGTGTGTGCAAGATGCATGCGTGTAGTGATATGATCAGAATGATTTCTATAACAATTTGTCCTGTTCAGCCCATCCCATAAATGACAGATGACTGTTTAAGTTCACCATAAGGAACTTTTTTGCATATTAATCACTTATCAGTAAACTCATCACCTCAAACACATTTCTATGCTGCCTGAGTATTATTTTAAGCAATGATGTGGTTCACTTGAAAATGTCACAAAAGAGGTGTGGTACAAAGTAATTTTACAACTAGTGACATTTGTTTGTTATCTAACAAGCATTATTAATTGATTTTCAAATTTTGAAATGAAACTCTTTCTCCTTTGTTTTAAATTTAAAAATCAATTTACTCAAGTTCAATAAACATGATAAGCAAGTCACTTATTCACATAAACTTTTTGTGGAAACTGCGCTTAGATGTGATTTTATGATAGTAAACTTACATTATCACAAAGATTGTTATAAATTTTTCACCATATTTGGATGAAAAAACTTTCAAACTTGAATCCAGGTCCAGCTACTGGTATACTGACAGAAAACATTCCTATCTGATCATACACAATGTTTAAACAAGATTTAGAAATGGGATCATTTAGACTTACTCATTTTAATGAATTCATTTAAACTGCCAATTCTGTCGCTGTTGGAATGTCTTTGAAGCAATCACTAAGTGTACTTCCAAAAAATAAAAAGTTAAACTAAATATAATACATCTGTTCACCTTTTAGTGTCCCTCCCTGTGCGGCTCTTCCTGTCCTTTTCCCGTTCCTTCTTCTTAAGTTGTACAACAGCTGAGGGATCAGCTTTAGCCGCTTTGGGAGCCATTCCAACCCCGAATCCCTGGCCGTCTGGCTCCCCGACCAATGTCCCATCGTCTGTTATTGCCACGCCCGCCTACACAGGTTCAACATAGAAACTTTGTAACTGGTTTCAAGTGATATGATTTGTCACATATCAGTTAGCATAATCAAGCTTAATTCTGAGTATGGCAACAATATTAACAGAAATGTGTGTCCCAGAGTATAGTGCGATATTAACAGAAATGTGTGTCCCAGTAAGTAAACCAAGGCTTACAAGTCCCCAATCCCTGATGACTGATATACACGGTAGTGTACTCTACATGTGGAGACCCTCAGATAGACCCCCATCCCCTCACGACTGGTCCCTTAATTCCCTATCTCACCTTCAATAATTGATATGTTTGGAGGTTTGCCCTGGGTCACCTCCCCCTCCCCCCTTCAAACATCCACTATCCTTCACTAGTTTAATTTGCTATGAATCCTACCCCTTCTCCCTAACCTGCACCTCTCCCCACCCCAAACACCTCCCCAACCCCTACCCCCTCTCCCAACCTCCAGCACCTCTCCCTGTCTCTAACATCTCTCCCCAACCTCCAGTACATCTCCACAACCTCCAGTACATATCCCC
>NW_018408313.1:205330-205818 GCF_002113885.1 Mizuhopecten yessoensis
ATTTCTCCCCAACCTCCAGCACATCTCCCCAACCTCCAGCACCTCTCCCTGTCTATAACATCTCTCCCCAACCTCCAGTACATCTCCCCAACCTCCAGCACATCTCCCCAACCTCGAGCACCTCTCCCAATTCCAAACATCTCACCCCAACCCCTACCCCCTCTCCCCAACCTCCAGCCCCTTTCTCCACCCCCAGCACCTTTACACATCCCAAACGCCTCTCCCAACCCCTAGCAACTCTCCCCCCTCTCCCAACCTCAATCTCCTCTCCCCATCTCAGCGCCTCTCCCTGCCCCTACTCCCTTTTCCTGCCCCCAGCACCTCTCCCTACCCTGCCCCTCTTCCCACCCCAGCACCTCTCCCTGCCCCCATCGCCTCTCCCCACCCCAGCACCTCTCCCTACCCTGCCCCTCTTCACACCCCAGCGCCTCTCCTTGCCCCCATCGCCTCTCCCCACCCCAGCACCTCTCCCTACCCTGCCCCTCTTC
>NW_018408313.1:205845-209049 GCF_002113885.1 Mizuhopecten yessoensis
CCACCCCCAGCACCTCTCCCCACCCCCAGCTCCTCTCCCTGCCCCTATCCTTGTCTGTCCCTTACCTGTTGAGCTGCGGCTATAGCAGCAGGGTCGGTTCTATCTATCAGCGTAAACTTCTGTCTCAGTCTCTCCTCCACATCCCTCTCCATTTGTCTGAAACACACAAGAGGTGATGATACCATTCTACATCCTCGATACTCCAGGGGTTTACGCTCACTTAACCTCTACAGAAACTCCAGTATAATACATCAATCTGAATAACGGTGACAGTTAACAAAAGTCTCTTTTGTTTCTCACTCAGTCACTGTCCTAATATTTGCAGATTTTCAAACATTATTGATGCCACATGATCTATCTATCACATGTTTCAGGTCTTTAGTGCCGATGGCAGAAAGTGCTGCAATAAGGATGGATTATTGTGACATCACTTTCTGCAGGTGCTGTTGTCAAATTGTTACAAAGAAAATTGTAAAAATTTAGGGTCTCACGAAAAAACTGCCTCTGCAGTATTTGAAATGAACAAAAGAAACTTCAGGAATACTTTTAAGATTGGTTCACATGTACTCCATACAGACTTTTTTTGTGAACTACTGTTTCTGTAAATATTTGTGGTAACAAACTAACATTATTTAACTTTTTTATGCATTAATTAAACTACAGTTGGTTGGCTTGATACTTGAATTTACAATCAGTGATGAATACGAAATTATACAAATTACTCAGAATTATATATTGTAGAAAATGGAAGGTGAAATGCTGACAAAAAAAATCACAATTGTAGGCGACAGAATATTTTATGAGATTTTCTCTGGACGAAGAGACGGACTGATGGGCTGACTGACTACTGACGGATGGAGTGAAAACCTTTACGGAGAGCCTCCCTCAGTATTACAGGTCCCCTACGTGTAGGAGATAATGGAACCCTTTCTGAGGTCAGACATTGTCAAAACTCGTACTTTGTTCTTCTGTTATACGAGTCTTAATGAATCGTATTTCATGAAGGTTGAATTTGTATTTGTTAAATGTAACTAATTAATAGAAGCACAACTGTAACTTACAGATATATGTCTTTGAATCCTTCAAATGTTCCATGTATTTGTCTGATGTTTATGATCTGAAAAAAAATATGAATGAATAAAGTTTTGATTCAGTCAAGATAGGTGTTATCTTAATTAAGACAAACCATATTAAAGAGTCCTTTTGAGGTTTAACCATTTGATCTTTATAAAATTTATCTTTTTTAAGTTGTGAATTTTCTTCCTGTAAATAAATATCTTCAAGATGTTATCTCTGTGAATTTGCCTGCTTATTCAAGAGCAGAAAAAGTACAACACAAATGTAAAATGTCCTGTTTTAAAGTAATAATAGTTGACAATTAGTTACTCACATCGATATCCTCCAGAGAACCCTCCAAGTAGCGTCTGACTTGCTGCCGAATCTCATACGTTTGTTGTTCTGACAGTGGCTCATATGTGATCTGGGTCCGGTTTGTCTGATGGTTTCAAAATTTAATGAAAGCGCTATTAAATTAGGTGATTTATCTCCCTTAACATCTATAAGTCATTCATATTTATTGCTTTAACCTTTTCCTTTTTTTTTAGGGTTAAGCATTATCATCAAATTGGATGGGCGCCAAGTTGTTCATAGTTTATATAAACAATATTTATAAAGTTAAACTTTCACACACCAATCAGCAAAGTGTAGAGACACATTCCTCATCCACACTCTCAAACACCAATCAGCAAAGTGTAGAGACACATTTCCATCCACACTCTCACACACCAGTTAGGAAAGTGTAGAGACACATTCCTCATCCACACTCTCAAACACCAATTAGCAAAGTGTAGAGACACATTCCTCATCCACACTCTCACACACCAATTAGGAAAGTGTAGAGACACATTCCACATCCACTCTCTCACACACCAATCAGCAAAGTGTAGAGACACATTTCCATCCACACTCTCACACACCAGTTAGGAAGGTGTAGAGACACATTCCTCATCCACGCTCTCACACACCAATCAGCAAAGTGTCGAGACACATTCCTCATCCACACTCTCACACACCAATCAGCAAAGTGTAGAGACACATTCCTCATCCACACTCTCACCCACCAATTAGGACGGTGTAGAGACACATTCCTTATCCACACTCTCACACACCAATTAGGAAAGTGTAAAGACACATTCATCCACACTCTCACACACCAATTAGGAAAGTGTTAAGACACATTCATCATCGCATGTGTACAATTATCATCCAGGATTTCAAAAAATTAAACAAAAAAGTCTGCATCATATAAAACATTAATCTCTTCCCTGGGCATGGAGATACTACCTGCTATCCAAGCTCAAAGAAGAGGAAAGACTGTATTAATCCTACACTTCCTGAATCTTGGTTAACGCTTTTACACATCAATACTTGTGAGTACTTACGAGAGTGTCATGCATTGCTAACTCATTCTTCAGGTGTTGTATTTCCTTCTCTAGCTTCTTCACCAACACCTGAAAAAATAAAGAAATTCATGAACACATTTGTAATAAGAAATTGTCACTAATTAACATTAAGATCCTTGATTTTAGTCTCTTTGGAAACGGAAGTTTTGTGAACATGCTTGATTCAGTTTAAAATATTATTATACCTAGCTAATTAGTTATCATATAGCTGTTTACAGATATAACATTGAATGAAACACAGAAATGATATTTGTGTAATAATACAGGATACTGCATGGTCATCTGTTGTATTACCATACTTATCCTTCAATAAGCCCCGGGAGCCAACATATAATGTCCTACTAAAGCGTAGCAGACAGGTTTATTACAAGACCATGACACAGCATTCATATCGAACTGCAATAAATAAGGATGGGTGTATTGCCTGATGCTGGCTTATTGTTGGGAAACTATTGTGATAGTTGATCTTACGATTTAATTAAACTTACCGCTGGGTCGTACACGGCATTAACGGCAGGTTCACTTGCTACACACATCATCCTGGTGGCAAATCTTAATGTTGACACCTGTAACACAGAAAGGTTGTCCACTAGATTATACAGTATAACTGTATACAGTAAAACCTCCTTACTCTAGTAACACAGAAAGGTTGTCCGCTAGATCATACAGTATTACTGTATACACTGTACAGTAAAACCTCCTTACTCTAGTAACACAGAAAGGTTGTCCGCTAGATCATACA
>NW_018408313.1:211724-225928 GCF_002113885.1 Mizuhopecten yessoensis
TATTACTGTATACACTGTACAGTAAAACCTCCTTACTCTAGTAACACAGAAAGGTTGTCCGCTAGATCATACAGTATTACTGTATACACTGTACAGTAAAACCTCCTTACTCTAGTAACACAGAAAGGTTGTCCGCTAGATCATACAGTATTACTGTATACACTGTACAGTAAAACCTCCTTAATCTGACTTGGATGTCAGTATAAGACTCCTAACTCAAACTCAGGTTGGCTGATCCGGGTTGTTTCCATCTATTTACTACACTATGTAGTAATTCATCCAAAATGTGTTGAATACTGAGAAGTCAAATGATTTGATTCAAACCACAATATAGTAGTTGTGTACTCATACAAGTGTAGTTTGTTAAAACTTAATGATGAAATCCAAAGAGAACTGAAGTTATTCTAAATACTTGTATAACTCAAAAGTATTTGCCAGCTTTTGACATGTTACTCACCACAAAAACACAGCTGCTGAATTATCAACACAGAGGAGAGTTTTAAATGTATGTTCAATATTATACCTTCAATTAATTAATAATTGAAGACTACATATGTAGTAATTCTTCACAATCCGACAATTGCCTGGTATCTTTGGTGAAATTCCATTCATAATTATACATGTATACATTTATACATAAATGTAGCTAAAGAAAATCCCAAAAATCCCAACAGAACAGATAACTTTATGACTAATATCCAACTGCTTTCTATAAATGTCTGGCTTGTTTGAGTTCATGTTCCTGTACGGTTTTTATTCTGTATATGTGTGTGTATTTGTATTGGGCACCGTAACTATGACAACATGGCTTTCATGATGTTCGTTACCAGAAATAAAAAAGTCAACAATTGTAGGAACAGACAAGGTATTTACCTAATTGAAAATTCCACCTATAAGACACAATAGATTAGTCTATATTTAAAGAATAGAAGATTCCATTACCATTCACAGGGTTGATGTTGCATTATATGTGTCATGTTCAGGTAAATGATGGTCAGTGCTCATCAAATATTAAACAGACTCTGCACAACAGATCGTTAAATATTAAAGATACTCAACCGAATGGTACGGTGAAATCTCACGGGACTATATATCAGAGTCGTATCTATAGCCACACAGTGAAACTAAGATCTGGGTCTAGGTGTTAAATGTTTTGTCAACTTAAAAGTTGTAAAATGAGGTATTCAAATGTCATTTTTGTTAAATCTCTTAAAATGTATTATTAAATAGCTCAATAACATTGTTTCCTTATCCGCAGGTGATCGTTCTTGCACAGATTTATTAAAACATTTCAATGTTGTGATAATATATTGAATAACAAAATGGTGTACATGTAATATCATTTTGAAGCTGGCAATGTTTTTAAAAAAATGGCAAAAGAAATTGAATAAAATGTTTGTTCTTTTTCAATATTTTTACTTTTAAATACAGTCAAAATATCTATATTAATCCTAACCTATGACCAAATTACCTAATTATAGCCTGGGCTATGAGTGAGCAGCTGAATCACACACTATCCAAAATATATTTGACTTCATAATATTTTTTGTGTAGGAGGTCAAAATGGTATTTTGTAGAGAATATAAATTTAAAGATATTTCTCACAGATTTCATTTTGAAATTAAAAATAAATTGTTGATCAAGCTAACAGACTACGCCGACCCAAATGTCAGTCCCTGATTGATGTTTTCATCTCTGCGGAATCAATGCCACATCAATAATTAAAATAGTATTGATTTTCCATGCTGTGGCTTTAATCATCGATCTCCCATACACTCGAGGATTAGCTGCGAGTACCTGTATTCTACCTGTGTTATACCTGTATCAAGGTAAGTTTTAATCCTGTAGCTGGAAGCTTCACATATCAGCTTCGTTTTAGATCTTGTTACAAGGTACATCTGCATACAAATTAACTAGCCTGTTTTCATCTCAACCTTATCTTAAATTATCAGATTCTTTTCTAAAACTGTTGAAAATAACACGATATATTTATTATGAATTAAACTAACTATAGTTACTTGATCAACTGTTAAAATAGTGTTTCATTGTTTCTGCTATCCTGTCATAAATATTCCAACATTAATGCTTGTTCATTCTGCATACTTGAATTAATTCTAAAATTAACAGTGATTACTTTTTATAGTTGCTTATATTTTAGCTTTTGTAATCTTTTTTCTTGAATGAACATTTCTGTTTAAAAAACTTTAAAAATGTTAATTTCATTGCTCAATATAGATATAACAATCTTATAATGTATGTCTGAAAATAATTCCTGATGGTTCCCCATGAAGAGCCTATTTCTTTTTTACTCTTTTTGTGTACAATCGGTTAAACTTAACCTTGAAATTAGATGTATTTGAATGCATTAGACATGCTTTATCGACAATTTTTATTCATTTAAATATACAAAACTAAAATAAATAAGTTAACAGACTTAAAAACTTATGTACTTTTTCTCTGAGTAACACAAACAATAGGCCACTAATATGTATTGTACTTTGTAAAAATGAAATTTAATTAAGATTAATAATCAATATCACTACAGTGCTGACTTACCGTTTCCTCCAGCTGTGGTGATTCTCCCCACACGTTGGCTACCAGCAGTGTGTTACAGTTTCCTCCGATGGAATCCTTGAGGCAGTGTGTGAGTTTCGACTGACGGAATGGGATGTGTTCACGGCGCCGATCGGCCAGGGCCACGATCACTTGCTCCAGGAAGGTCAAGGACTTGTTGATGTACATGGCCTCCTGCTGGGTCTTACCTTCAGACTGAAATACCAAACACCGTTATTGATTACCTTGTATTTCTGTAAGTCAAGGCACACATCTTTGATCACTCTCCTGGATTGATACTATAATTCTGATTAACTTTTACAATACACAGATGTGGTTCCTTATACTTTAAAAAGACATTAAACCGAACCTTTCTAGGTAAAATTGACTTCTTTCTATAATCTATATATAAGTATAATCCATCTTATTCAAATAGATCATGTATATCAGGCTCTAGCTTCCCAAACGTTTTTTAACTGACGGAAATTCCTTAACTGAAGATTTTCCATGGGAAAGCATTAGTGAAGCTAAGGACAATTCTTTCAAATTCTTCTGAACTATAGTGACGGAGCTGGTTTTCAAAAGAAGACGGTAGAAGACAATTATCCACATTTCATGCACCCTTAAAATAAGTTGGAGCATCTAAAAACTGTATTATAACAACCACTTTAAGAAGTTAAAATAATTCCAGTACTTTTTTTATTTTTTATTGCAATTTTGATAGAATGACTATGTAAAATCAATACTGTAAAGATGACTTCTATTTCTCCTGTTAAATAGTCTAACTTAAATTTCTTGGAAAAAAATCTTTTAAAATTGATACACATTACATATATATGGCTCATTGATATGTAAGAAATGAAGGTATTAAGCTTTTATCTGACATAGGAAATCCATCTATAGAAGATTGCCCATGTCATACACATAGTACTGGCAGGAGAAAGAGTACAAGTATGCTTGAATTATCTCCCTTGATCTTCAGATGAGAACTTGGTGGAGTAAAGGGGCCTGTCCGTTTATAAATGTAACAATTTTGGGTATGAATACTGGTGGACCTGTAAATGTTTATGCAGGCCTTGCAAGGCTTTGTCAAGGCTTGCCTGAAAGCAGCATTAGATTACTAGGTCCGACCTTATTTAATAAACGAACAACTGTGGTCCGACCGGTTTAACCGTTTAAACGAAAATGGCCAAGGTAATATATGCTGTTCTCAAATAATCAGTCAGATACAAAAATTCTCATTAACATTGTTTTGATCTGATTTTAATTGAGCAATTAAAATTCAATTTCCTAAACATATGGTAGTCTTACCTTGGTTTTTCCAAGACGTTCAGAACCTGCCAGATCCACAAAGTTTAACTTGGACACCGTGTACCTAGCGTTGGACTGTACTCTGGAGCGTGTCTGGGTAGGAAAAATAATAGCAAAATTGATATAAATGTGTGCTTCATGTTTAAAACTGTTTTGAGCCAATTCAACACTTTTCTTTTGAAAAAAACACAAATTTACCAAAATTTAATCTAATATACATATTATGTAAATTTATATGCTGATTAAAATACCAAATTAGGCAAATGTATTAATCAAATGATTCTTTTTGAAAATAAGGTTAAATGGTTTATGGGTTTCTTTCTTAAATAAAAATGATGACAGTGTTACAATGAAAATCAAAATTTAGACAATCCAAAAAATTTCCTTTTTTACATGTACTAACTTATATTTAAAATGTAGATAACATTTCTGTGACATTCCCATGAGTCTCATTGATTAGAAAATTTGTAACCAATTTTGTCAAAAGGGTGTGGGAATTTATGAGGTTCCATTTGATAGAGACTTTGATAAATTAAATAAAGTTAAAAAGTCATAGGGCTTTCAAACAAAACACAGTTACTGTGATTAGACCTTAACTTACCTCTATATAGACGGTAAATATACAGTGGGACCGGGATGAATTCTTGTTCAGAGAATGAGCGGAAATTGCTCTGTTGGTCTCTCCCTGGGATGAAAAGAAAAACAATATTTTCAATACATCTCTTTAAGGATTTGTAAGGAGTTTTGTATAACAAAGACAAACCAACAAAATAAATATAAAATTTTACAATTTTATAAGTTGGAAAATCATGTAAATTGGATAGTTGGTTTCCTATTTTTATGTATTTTATTGTAAGGATTTGCTTTTATTTTGACAGCGTTTACGGTAGTAATAGTATGAATATAGCTATTCTATTGAGTGCGTTAGAAGGAAAGTCGTAAATTTTTAGATTTAACCTAAACATCTGAAAACCATTGAACAACAGGGAATGATATGGTTAGAAATACACATGCTGTTATTTCTGTTGATTGTTGTCCAACCTTAGCCCATATTTGTGATGATATCAAAGTATTAAGCTAGGCAGCTGATCAAGTCCAAATTCTAAAATACAATATTTTTTTATCAAAAATGTAAAACAAAAAAGAGAAAACATTAAACACCATCTTAAACAGTATTTAACAATCCATCTTTGTGAATTTACAAGGTTTTAAGTTACCTCAAATAGGAAGTTTAGAGCCTCTTCTTCATTCTGAGCTATGTGATGTGACAAGCCCTTCACGAAGACTCCATCTTGGTTCTCCACAACGACCATTTGTTGTTCGGGGTTAGCCTGGTTCCAGGACTCCGGAAGGGTCGACAGGAGGTCAAACATGTTCTCATTGTAAATTTCTAAATATGATACCCTGGAATAGAAAATAAAAATACCATTATCTTCTGATACTTAGACTGGCAAAACCATGAAAGATACAAACAATCATATTCTAACACTTGTGACCAGGAATGTTTCCAACAAAAAATCAGTGATATGTTTAAGTTTCTACCTTGTTCAGTTTGTCTTGATCCTTGACATTTGCATCCTTATTTGTTTTGCATGCATGGACAATACAAGTAAATATTTATCTAAAGGGTTAACATTATTAAACAGCCAGTGTTTTAGAGGTCAAATTAAGGACCCAAATGTTGCCCCATTCCAGATGAGAAATAACATTCCCCCATTTTTTCAGGCTGAAATCCCTAAATCACATAAAAAAAACTGTTTATGATGTATAGAACAATTGAATATAAATAAGATTTTTAGTATAAGAAGGTATTTTAATCAAGTAAAAGAATAACACCAAAATCTGTAAAGCACACTAGGGCTGTCATAATTATACATATATCAGAAAGCCTGTGCATCTCAATACACAGGGATATTGTATCATATCACAAAACAAAAATGAAATATTGCTGAATCTCAATATATTTAAAATGGTTATTTTTATGAATCTGCTACATGTTTTAACTTTGTAAATTACTACACTTTCTAAGTTCTAACTAAAATGCTTAAAAACCATGAAGTAGCTTTAACCAGTGGAGGGGAAAAGTTGAAATGTCATACTTGATGGTTGGTTTAATGAAAATCTTTACATCTGTATGATCCGTGTAAAATATGGTTTAGATTGATAAGATTTTAACAACAATTTCTTTTTAAATGAGCTCCTATCTCCTTTGGCAATATGTTGAGATATATGTATCACAAAACATTCCATCTGTATTGTAATACATTACGATACACTCCCGGTGTGTTATGACAGCCCTAATGATAATTTCCCTAGAATTACGTACCTGACAGTAATAGCATACTCTGGTCTCTCCTCAATTTCCCTGAAGAGCTGAGAGATGGCCCGTGGAACAATACCCCGCTGTTTGTAGTTCTCAGTGGCACCTGTGATTGTAAACGTCTTACCAGCTCCTGTCTGGCCGTAACACATCACCGTTCCTGTCAAAGTCGTATTTCATAATCAGTTCATAAGGTCACACATTATGTATTTTGTATCTATCAGGTGGTTCAGGTGTCGGACAGAAATCTCAACACTCAAGGTTTAGATTTCACCGTTCCACAATCTATAGCTAGTGGTTGGTAATTGTTTGCACAAAATGCTATTTTGCAACATGGATAATTTGGTCTGTTTCTATTTAAATGTGAAAGCACACAATTGACCTACCCTGCAGTATGACAGAACATTCTCACACAGGTAAACACAAGGGAATGAATCTGTCACAGGAGTGTAAAAGATTATCATTTTTTTTTATACATTGTCTGTAAACATATTTTAGTAGTTTGAAATCTATCAATTTTATATAGGTATAATTTACCAAAGAAACTTGAGTTTATCCATTAGGGTGTGTGATAAGCTACTCTCTCAAAAGGATCTCGCCAGTGATCAACCCAATCTTACCATTGTATCCATCTAAAGCGGAAGTCACAAGGTCAGATGCCACAGAGCCAAAGACGTCCTCCTGACCGGCATTGTGAAATATACCATCCAGTCTAAATGACCAATCCAGAATCTGATTATTGACAACTCCTTTCCGCCCATCTTTTCTCATATGCACATTAATGCTCTAAAAAAGATGACACTCATATATATATTTAAATATATTTGTTGACTCCATTAATTTATCTTTACCCCAGGGAAAATCTGGGAGCTTTTTAAGTCGATGTCAAAAATAATATGATCCATTTTATGTAAAATTAAAATTAAATGGAAAAAGAAAGGGCAAATTCTGATTTTGAGGGATCCATGGCCCTGCATGTACATAGAAAGATCTGTCTCACAATGATACATTGAGGGGGGGGGGGGGGGGGGGGGGGGGGGATTTGCATCATTCAATGGTGCAGTTAACCCTTTCACCCCTATGTAAATTTAGTAAACTCTTCCATGCTTTGATCCGAATGAGTCCATTATGATCTACAGTAGTGAAAGGGTTAAACTAGCTGGTAGATGAGGGAAAAAGTAAACACTCAGTATCTCCTGATTATCTGTGTAGAGGAACTGGACTGGGTCGATAGATGGTGACCAGTTCGCTCAATTGGTAGAGTGTATGTCTAGAAATTGGAGGGTCCTGCATTTTAATGCTGATCTGGCTGTTGCATTTCTCTTCCTCCTGTTACATCTGTACTTACCTTACCATCTTGGTTAAGTTCTAAACAGTTGTGCGCAAATTCTGCGGTGGGTCGAATCCTGGCCCATACTTGTACCCTGTTACTTTTCCTTTGTCGCTTTTCATTGCTCTCCCGACTGTAGGCACTCAGGCCTGTCACCCCCCGGCTGTACATCTTCACACTGACCTGAAAACAGGAATAGGATAATTTAACAAATAGCTTATGTTTTGATGTTTTACCAGGTATGGTTTACAAATAATAATATGCAAAGCAATGATATTTTACCCCCCACCCCCCGCCCTTCATCTTTCACGACCAATAGATTACCAAAATATACAAATTTATACATTCGTGGATTTCACCCAATCATAACTTGAACCAAACAACAATGTTTGAAAAAATGATGTCAAGAACATTTACAATAATGAGACATGTGTTACTGTAATGTCCAGTCATTATCCATTGCGACGGTAATAAGATCTGTGTGAGACAGGCCTGTATTTTAATTAACTGCACTCGTGTCAAGGCTTATCAGCCCAGGCCCTAATCATGGAGAGTACACAGGTGTACTGTAACTGTATCATAAGGCACCATAGCCATGTAGCAATAGACAGGTAGTTGTAAATACCACATACAGAGCCTGTCATTATTTTGATTACGGCCACAAATTAACAGTTACCTTAAAGCGTGAAAATTGGTGCTTAAGTTAAACAAAACAAATAAATATTGTCACAATTAATCAATTTGATAAGTGAATAAAATTTAACCAATCGGTTCAATCCAAAACGGGGTTTGACCACTTTGGTATGTATAAAACCACTTGAAATAACAACAGTTAGAAATACATACAGGACTTTGTACATGAATGTAATAAAAATAATCTCATTACATCTGATTTACATGAAATTAATTAACTCATTATAGTATTTTTCCTCATTTGTGCTAGGTATATATGGTACCTACAGTGTGCATTTTAATAACAGTTATATGTATAAATACACTCATTCCACCAAATCGCCTCTCATGCCATTCCCATCAAAATTCTTACCCAAGACCATCTCGAAAACACAGTGTAGCAAATTTTCTTTCTTTCCAAGAACTATTTCCGACTGGAACAACCTACTGTGACACATCACCTCTATTGATTCTCTTGATTCCTTCAAATTAGCACTTTCTCACATTTATTAGACCTCTTGTTATATAGTTTTTAACCAGCATAGCTATCTCTTTTGCCAATTATCTTCAACGTGTTGAAGTTGGGCAGTACCCCATAGACATACACAGTGCAGATAGTTTTGTGGTAGGCCTAACAGGATCATTTCAAAATCGTCCTAGAATTAATGCAAAAATTACTGAATAGAAAAAATATATGTATATATAACCAGGTTGGGCAAAACGCCGCATAAGGGTAATAATTATGCATTTGGGGAACAGTTACCCATTATAACAAACGATTGTTTTACTGAAATGGGGAATAAAGTGACATGAAAACACACAAAGTTCTTTTACACATTATAACAAAAAAGGTCCGTTGTGCCAAACCTGATAAAGGACTATCTGTAACTAAAGGATATTTCGAACATACATTTTATTCTTGCATGCAGTGAAAATCAACCGAATGTGAATGCGTCATTTGATTTAAGCAGTACAATGCATGATAGGGGAATACGAGGGTCCGGAATACGACCATTCTTGATACTCATTCATTTTCCAAACAGTCTCAACCAATGTCAATAACACCCGTAACCATTCCCGTGACAAGCTTTTTGAAACTCAACTGATTATATCATAGATGACGTTATCGTGTAAATAAATAGAATATATATCAAACTGCTAAATGAAAAGACGTCAGTGCATCGCTCTTCTAGACAAAAAAGATCAGACTATTGTTATGTTGGTGATGATCAGCAGGATGTTCCTCGTTGTCCGATTGCTAACTGTACCCATGCGGTAGCCTATCTAAAATCCCATCAATAGCCATTGTTAACATCTGTCAAACATATATTTCTTTGTATTAAGGATAAAAGAATAGCTATGTTATATATTTGGGGCAAATGGACGATTAACTTACCGAAGTCGTGTGGCCTAAGATCCTGTAAATTGGTGGTAAATTTTGTTGACAGGTTGTTAGGACAAGTGACGCATGCGCAAGCGGAAAAACAAACATCTCGCCTGCCTCGAGATTTGACGTTATTGAGAGGTAACAGTCTTGTTAGGTTACGGTTATAAATGAACGGAGTTTATAAAGATTATATCATTATCTGATAGCCGAGGCGGCAAATAAACCTTTTATATCTTTTCTTTTTAGATATCGAAAAAGAGCAAATTGTATCCTTATTCAATAATACTCAACAAACAGCAAATAAAACATGTCGTTTAATTTAAGAAAACAAAGCTAACAAGACTTACGTACAGATACACACAAGTTCAATATTGTATCTATTTAATTAGCAAATAATCATTTCATTCAATATCATAAGTTTTAGCTTAATTTGTCTGATTTAATTCTTGATTATCTACACTCTGGGATATTATTATTGTTTTATTTTTATATTAATAAAAACAATTTCATGACCATATATGCTGTTTTATTAACTAGAATGTGTTATGGGGAAGAATGTGCTACATTCTAAAAAAAGTAAATTGTGTGAATTCATATTTATACAAAAAGTATTTTAAATTAATGTTGATTGATGAATATATCCAAATAGTCACACGTACGCTATGGGTAAAACTAGGCCTACTACACAACAGATACTGAATGACTGACAAGTTTGTATAAAAAAAAAAAGAAAAAAAAAGTTGCTTTTTTTATTCCCATGAGTCTGTGTATTACAGAATACACAAATATAATCGTAATTTTGAAAATTGTCTGGAATTGCAAAATGATAATGAACGAATTGTATTGCAAATACGGTGTATAGAACTATAGTAAGTGGAAACTGAAAGGCGGAATAATATTGAGTACCAAAACAGTATATGTACATATTGCGACTCTCAAGACATTGGTGACTAATTTCACGTCTTGTTAAATTGTCCCTTTCTGTCTACTGAAAGCATGTCATAAATTTAGATGAATATCACTATACCGGCCATGCCTAATATTGTTGAGTTTTCAGAATGAATGAATAATTAAACACAACGATATATTTTTTTAGAAATTTATGCACAGATGTTAGAATTTTATGTTGAGAAAACATCATTGTCATTCAAACAAGTCACATTTGATTTTGTATACTGTTGTAAATGTTTTCTCTGACATTGGTAAGTTTATAAAGAGAATACAATAAAGATGAAGTTGAAATTAGGAATGTAATTTTCTTACGTGATATAATAACGTCAAAATCGTAAAACGTACTTAGTATATGTGTGCCTTTTAACTGAATAAACTAAAGAATTAATAACAACAACAGACTTGAACCTAATTCAGTGATTCAACCGGTTTTCATTACTTGATTTTAGCCAGAGACGTATGTATACACTATAAATACGTTTGTGTTTTTGCCAAAGCCGCGAATCCCTTAGAGTGGTCTGGGAGCAACACACGCCTATATGTTCATCAATACTGGGAATAATGATATATAGAGTGGCTTTGTGTATACCCGTGCTTGTGTTCCGACACCGTATCATGCCCTCGTCGTTAGGGTGAGGGGGGAAACTGACCTGTTTAGCAGTTATGGTATACATATGTAAATAAAAATAAGACATGAACTTAGCCTGTGACCCAAAAACCTGGAGATTATTCCATAGAAACTGACTCAGAGATAACACATACAGTCTACATTACAAGCGAGTATAAGTTGTTTAACCATTTGGAGCAATGATGGCCAGTACACGGGTTCATGTCTTAGTCGTAATATGCAGTTTGCTTGCGTCAGTGCATACATCAGGATTCACGTGGTCGCCATGTGGTATGTATGAACGAAATGAAATTTAACATATTTCCAAAAATATAGAAACTTAACAATCAGAAAAAAATGAAGATATGATAAATAATTGCAAGGTTGGAATCTAATGCCTTTTACATCTTTTCATTCTCTTATATGCTCTATGAACATTTATTTTCCTGTGCAGACGGCTTATAATTTGGTTATATTACAAATTTTTTCAGGCTTATTAGAAGTTCACAAACAAAGGCTGGTATATACATTCCACATTTAAAAAAATACATACACTTTTACTAGGAAAGAAATGAGTGAAAACGTTATATATATATTATAATAGCGTCAACGTATTGCATATATCAAAGCGCCAAGTAGTATTACTGGTGGCAGAAGCAGACAAAGGTAAGAAAATAAATGTTTATAACGTACTGTACGTTTAAACAAACTATTATCTATCTACATGTTTAAACAAGATGTAAACCGATTTTCTAAATTAACGTAACATTAATTACTTTATAATGTTTACATTTAAACTTAATTAACGCAGACACTAGACGATTAAATAAATCATTTTCATGAAAGTACCCTCGTTATTCCGACCTTTTTGTTTTACGTGTTACATGAAAGCAGAAGGCTGATTACAAAGCTTTCAAGTAGGACATGGCTATTTATAGTCCCGCAGGTTTGCTTTCCCATGTACCTGACGTCAGTGCAATGTGATCTTTGGTAGGCGGAGCATTCTTAATCATTCTCTTTTATGGTAATTCCACATCCTATCTGTTGACATACTTTTTCGGCAGAGCTGTTTTACGTCGCGTTTTAATATAGTTTTATCATCGGCAGAGCCATTTAAGATCTCTTTTGTCTCGTACAATGCCGACTAAATACTATACAGTTTGTACAAATCGATATAATTGGGCGAAATATCAAAAAATGAACGACATACATGGAGACCACTGAAAAAGAACAAGGAGAATAAGACCACGTGTTCCGGAAGGGCACACGCGTTCTCCTCGACAACCGTTAAAACTTATGTAAATCTAGGTAAAATAAAAGTTCAGTGTCACGAAATCGTATATTAATTAAAGGCATTTTGCTTTTCAATTCAATGCTAGTATGAACGTAAACAAGTTTCATAAGTATTGGGCGGCTTTTCTTTTTCAATTTCATACTGCCATGAACATTAAACAAATGCTGTTCAATTCCGTTATATTTTCATTCTAAATTTTAAGTTATTATTGACCTAATTATATATATTCCCTTATATTTTCGATATTGAAGTATTTGTGTCATCGGCGCCACAAGGACCTGATAATCTGTTACAATACGGTGTTCGGAGTAGTGTTACATGTTTTAGGCGTTGAGATTGACTTTTGGTAAAAATGACACCCGCAATGATCATATTAATTATCACTCGTAAATATAATCATTGGGGTGTCATTTTTACCGAAAGTCAATTTCAACGCCTAAAACATGTAAAACTACTCTGAACACCTTAGTTTAGGTTCAAATATAGCTGTAACAGATTCTATTTTAATATTAATTATCACTCGTATATATATGATAATTGCGGGTGTCATTTTTATCGAAAGTCAATCTCAACGCCTGACACATGTAAAATTACTCGGAACACCTTAGTTTAGGTTCAAATATAGCTGCAACAAATTCTCAAGTCCCTGTGATCGGCGCGAACACGATTTCTGGGAACATCCTAATGTCACCAAAATGTTTGACACTTGTTTCATGTTAATTGAGGCGGGATGAGAAGCTTCAATATGACGTTGATTAAATCACGTACAGCTGATCAGTAGACTGTATATTTCCTTTCTTAATTTTACAATCAACGTATCCATCGCTACCTTTAATACATCCATCATACCGGCTATTAGATACCCATAGATGCCCCGAAAAATTTGTACCGAATAGGCGACATAATACAGAAATTTCGTATTGCCAATGAAGCTATAGAAAAATACGCGTTACCTCACGTTGAACAATCAGCACACGTATACGTAGTTTCATACATTGCATTCTATCGAATTATTTTGACCCTAGTTGTGTAATTAGTATATATACGTCTCTTATTCAAATTTTTCATATCTTTTAAGCAATTCCATAGATGCAAAGATTTGCAAGAGTAACACGTTTAGTCAACTACAATAAAACACTGACACTATTAAAAGATATTTCGTGTTTCATTCTTTTAGAAAAACATGTGTATGTAAACTCGATGCTTTATGATATGCCAAAGGCTTTTTGATAGGATTCAACACCAATTGATGTCTTCTTTTTAAGTAAGGGCCTGTTTCCAGTAATGTTAATTCTCCATAGGAGCCTGCCCCCGTATACTTTCTTATCTAGCTCAACTACTGTTTTTTTCTTATCCGAAGAATAATTTTACACCTTTCCGACACCCAGATTTCATAATTTCAGTGAAAATGTATTTTTTATAAAGTTGTCAATTTCAGCATCAAAGACATAAGTTCGTAAATAAAAGAAGGTTATCTCGAAATTGTAATTCGCAACATAGTATAAATTTCTTTTGATAAATATTTCCAAAACATCGTGTTTATTCATAAAACATAAACAAAATAATTCTCGGATGAAAATGCACTTGCAGACACAATTATGAAGAAAAATGCCATAAAATTGCAATTTTCTCCCGTTATATAGTTTTGGATGCAAATTTCCATCAGAAAATCGGATAGAGCTTTACTTGTTTCATATGTGTACCAAAAATCAGCTAATTCCATGTGGTGGAACGTTCTCATATCGCCGCCTGAATGTGGTTGTAAATTGAAAGAAAAGG